>NC_056745.1:485618784-485639158 GCF_019279795.1 Protopterus annectens
CTGTGCATCTGTGATTTCCGGGACACTGCACTTTTCCAGTATTATTGTGGGTCCTTTTGGGGGTGAGAGGGGGCTGAAGTTTGCACTGAATCTATCTGCCAGGATGTTCGCAATATCAGTGGGTTCAATATATTTTGTGCTATTTTGCACTAGCTCAGAGCATATCTGCGAGTTGCCACTTAGATTCTTGATATAGCTAAAGAAGGCTTTGTGGTTATCTTTCGAATCCTTGGCTATTTTTCTTTCAAAGTTAGCCTTAGAGGATTTTATGAGGGACCTTAGTTTCTTACTGATACTGATCAGGGATGACTTTCCTTTTTGGGATTTGCTTTTTTTCTGAACTAGTTTCCTCCTTCTATTGTATAGCCTGGCAGGGGTCCACCAGACTGGTTTCCTTCTCTTAGGGGAGTAAGTCTTGGTTTTGCTAGGGATGGCACGATCCATGCATCCTTGTAGGTGCTCATAGAGTACATTTGTAAAGGTTCCTGCATCTTGGACACTGTTATCCTTTAGCATGGGGGCTGTGAAACTTACCACCTCTGTGTTAAGTAAGGTAAAGTTTGCTATAGAAAAGTTTTTCACTGTGGTTTCCTTGGTTGGAGGTGGTGGTGTGGTGTGGACATGCAGAGTGATTAGTTTATGGTCTGATCTAACCAGTGACGGGTTGACCTCTGGTGTGGAACACCTGTCGCCCATGTTGGTGATGACCAGGTCCAGTATGTTTTCACCTCTGGTAGGGAAGTTTACCAGCTGATCCAGGGCATTTGAGTTCATAAATTCCAGGAAGCGCTGGACCTGGGAGTTTGTAATTGAGTAGTTTTCCCAGTTAATGGTAGGGTAATTGAAATAGCCCAGTATCAGGGTGTTTGGTAGGACCTTCATGTTTTCCAGTGTCTCCAGAAAAGCGGAGTGGTGGTCCTGGGTTATGGAGGGTGATCTGTAGCAGGCCACAATTTGCATTGCAGATTTGCCTGATTTTAGTTGCACATGGATGATCTCAGAGGTATCATGCTGCGCCAATAACCTGGAGGTATAGGTATCCTTGATGAATATGGATACATCCCCTCCTTTTGTGTTTCGGTCCATGTTCTGTGGCCGAAATGTGTGGTATGAGTTGTAGCCCGGTAGTTCTGGGGTGCTCTGTGGAGCCTTGAACCAGGTTTCAGTTACTGCACAGATGTCGACGTTCTCCATACTGAGGAGTGCTTTGAGCACGTGCATTTTGAGATTTAAACTCCTGGCGTTGAGTAGCATAACCCTAATTTTTTTATTTGTGCTGTTTACGGAGGTGGGTTTGACTTTTGAGCCTTGCCTAAAAAAGGCACTATGGGGGCAGCAAGAGCCTTGGCCAGTATTCGAAAGCCTAGGGGTGACAGGTGCAAGCCGTCTCTTGCGAAGCAACGAGACCTGTCGAGCATGTCATCCCAGGCTGACAGACACTGGATCCCCTTTGAATGACACCAGAAGCTTAGCCAATTGTTGAAATTGATCATTTTTTCTTTATACTGCGGTATCATTCTTGGTGAGGGCAGGATGCTACTCAGGGTCAGGGTCATACCCGCCTGGGCTACATGATCAGAGAGCTCTTCCATGTCTCTTTTCATGAAGTCCGTGGAGGTATGTCTCAGGTCATTCACACCAACATGAACAATGACAGAGTCATATTTGTACTTGTTCTGGAGTGACATGAGTGCTTGTGTTACTTGGCGGATTCTGGCTCCTGACAGGCAGCTAACAGTAACCTTCTCCTTGTCCAGCCTAGTGAATGGGACGTCAGTGTGCCTGACTATAGAGTCGCCTATTACTAGTGTGTTAGGTATGTTATTTCCCCTTAAGGGCTGTGATTGTGCAGCACACTGATTTTGTGTTTTATTTGTTGTCTGGTTTGTGATGGGAGGTACAGATTTTTTGGGTGTCTGCTTTGGAGGTGTGTGATGCTTTTGCAGGTTTTTATTTAGAGCCTCCGAGTATGATTTAGTGTGTATTTTTTGCCAGTGCTGGTTTAGTATGTCTATGTGAGGCTGGAGATGTGGTGCAAGTGTTAGCCTTTTCCTCATGACTGCCTGTTCCAGTCTTGGGTGGAGAGAGCATAGCCTCCAATTTAGCTATATAATTGCATCTCTCGCATATGTTAATTTTTTGTGGTAGGAGGAGAGGGTTGTCTGTGTACATGAGGCAGTTGTAACATTGCCTCAGGATACCCAGGTTCACCAGCTGGACTGGAGAGTATACCTGAAATTGCCCTTTGGTCATGCCTGAATAGTAGGGTGAGCTGCTTAGTCGCTTGGTTGGTGAGGGGTGAATAAAGAGCCTTGTCCTGCTGGGCAATCACGTGTCGGGGTATATTAGTGCTTGCTGTTAGGTCTGAGCAAGTGCTGGACTGTAGGATGCTTTTTAAGTGCTTAGTTGAGAGTTAGACTACTTTCAAGGGAAAAACTGAAGAGGAGACTTGGTGGAGCTGGGATAAATTTAGCCCTAGCTAACCGGTGCTGCCCGGATGTGCAAAACCATGCAAATGCGGTTTTTACAGCAGAGAAATGAAAGAGATAGAAATTAGCCCAAAATGGCCTATAAACTACTAACGTCTGGGCTGGAACCACTCCTCTAGGGACAGATGGCTGCTCAAAGCTCCCTCTCTCACAGGTGAACAGAGAAACCTCACTCTATCCAAGTAAGGTATGGCCAACTCAGAAAATTGTAACACAGCCCTGAATTTAGCACTAGCCTGAAAACTAGACTATACTAGCTTAGAAATGTGGGAAACAAGGAAATTTTGTTTTAAAAGATTAGGCAAAAACAGTAAAACAATACACTTAAAACGGCTTTAAACAACTACAAACAGTAAAAAATACACTTAAAACAGCTTTAGATGACTACAAGCAATCAGAAAAGGCTTTTAAACAAATTACCCAATTAACCAGTAAAACAATCTTAAAACTGAGCCCTGTTCCTGTAGTCTTTAATCAGACAAGTTCTAACTGCACACTCCACCACTGGCATGCAGGGGAACCTTCTCCAAAAAAAGAAGGCCTGGATTAGTGCTCAAGTTATCAAACAAAGCTAGATTCAGCAGGCCTGGATCTAGTCTATGCTACAGCAAACAAGGCACACCAATTTCAGTAAGAAACAGTTCAAATATGCAGGCACTATAAGCCTTTAACCAGAAATTCCCAGCTCTGAAGGGCAGAGTCCAGCCTCTCCTCCCACAAGAGTGCAGACCACAAAACTTCTTAATGTAAAATAACTGGCCTGAAGCCCAAGTGCTTAAACCAGAACTAATACAGTTTTAGAATAACAGACACTGAGCCTTCAATCAGTAGTTCCCAACTTAGAAGGATGTAAGCTAGGTGTCCTGCCACAACAGTGCAGACCACACACCTTCTTAATGTAAAACAACTGGTCTGAAGCCCAAATGCTTAAACCAAAAGGCTTAGAATGATAGCTACACTTTAATCAGGTTACTACCAAGCAGTAATAAATACAAATGAATACTTTTAAGAAGGCCTGGATTAGTGCTCAAGTTAAGCAAACAAAGCTAGATTCAGCAGGCCTGGATTTAGTCTATGCTACAGCAAACAAGGTGCACCAATTTCAGTACGAAACAGTTCAAATATGCAGGCACTATAAGTCTTTAACCACAAATTCCCAGCTCAGAAGGGCAGAGTCCAGCCTCTCCTCCCACAAGAGTGCAGACCATGAACCTTCTTAATGTAAAATAACTGGCCTAAAGCCCAAGTGCTTAAACCAGAACTGATACACTTTTAGAATAACAGACACTGAGCCTTCAATCAGCAGTTCCCAACTTAGAAGGATGTAGGCTACCTGTCCTGCCACAACAGTGCAGACCACAAACCTTCTTAATGTAAAAGAACTGGTCTGAAGCCCAAGTGCTTAAACCAAAAGGCTTAGAATGATAGTTACACCAAGCAGTAATAAAAACAATTGAGTACTTTTAAGGTGACGCAAAAGCAAAATAAAGTAGGAAGAAACACAAATACAGTAAAAGCAGATGAAAAAAGTGCAATTTTTTTTTTTGAGTGAGCAAATGAGATGGGCCCAGGAGGAGTATCCAAATGCAAATTTACAAGAGGGGCAGGCAGTTTCAAAGCCACCAAGATTAACACCAAAACAAAAGCAGGGAGGGTGGGTGGGGGACTAACTGAAAAAAACAGAGCCACAACTTCCAGCTAGATAGTATTCAATGCAACACAAATAAATCAATTTAAATGCTGTATTATTTGAAAAAAGTGCAGATAAAGATTTACTTAAATTCACTTATATGTCCAGTTGATTTGATTTCATGTAGGTCTTAGCTGGCCAAAGCTCAGAGTTTAAGCAGAAAATAATCCAAAATGTACCACTTACATAAGGCAGAAACCGAATATCAATGAAGTGAAACTTCCCCCACTTATCATTGGCTATGCAGGAATTCTAACTAGCACTAAATTCTAGCAAGCATTAACTGAAAAAACAGAGCCACAACTTCCAGCTAGATAGTATTCAATGCAACACAAATAAATCAATTTAAATGCTGTATTATTTGAAAAAAGTGCAGATAAAGATTTACTTAAATTCACTTATATGTCCAGTTGATTTGATTTCATGTAGGTCTTAGCTGGCCAAAGCTCAGAGTTTAAGCAGAAAATAATCCAAAATGTACCACTTACATAAGGCAGAAACCGAATATCAATGAAGTGAAACTTCCCCCACTTATCATTGGCTATGCAGGAATTCTAACTAGCACTAAATTCTAGCAAGCATTAACTGAAAAAAACAGAGCTACAACTTCCAGCTAGATAGTATTCAATGCAACACAAATAAATCAATTTAAATGCTGTATTATTTGAAAAAAGTTCAGATAAAGATTTACTTAAATTCACTTATATGTCCGGTTTATTTGATTTCATGTAGGTCTTAGCTGGCCAAAGCTCAGAGTTTAAGCAGAAAATAATCCAAAATGTACCACTTATATAAGGCAGAAACCGAATAACAATGAAGTGAAACTTCCCCCACTTATCATTGGCTATGCAGGAATTCTAACTAGCACTAAATTCTAGCAAGCATTAACTGAAAAAACAGAGCCACAACTTCCAGCTAGATAGTATTCAATGCAACACAAATAAATCAATTTAAATGCTGTATTATTTGAAAAAAATGCAGATAAAGATTTACTTAAATTCACTTATACGTCCAGTTGATTTGATTTCATGTAGGTCTTAGCTGGCCAAAGCTCAGAGTTTAAGCAGAAAATAATCCAAAATGTACCACTTATATAAGGCAGAAACCGAATAACAATGAAGTGAAACTTCCCCCACTTATCACTGGCTATGCAGGAATTTTAACTAGCACTAAATTCTAGCAAGCATTAACTGAAAAAAACAGAGCCACAACTTCCAGCTAGATAGTATTCAATGCAACACAAATAAATCAATTTAAATGCTGTATTATTTGAAAAAAGTGCAGATACCCCACTTATCACTGACTATTCAAGAATTCTAACAAGCATTAACTGAAAAAAACAGAGCCACAACTTCCAGCTAGATAGTATTCAATGCAACACAAATAGATCAATTTAAATGCTGTATTATTTGAAAAAAGTGCAGATAAAGATTTACTTAAATTCACTTATACGTCCAGTTGATTTGATTTCATGTAGGTCTTAGCTGGCCAAAGCTAGAGTTTAAGCCTGTCAGTTTACTTAAGTAAATCTAAAAATATTATAAATTATAGAGATCATATTTTGTGGTATTACCTTTTACAGACAACTTATACTATCACAGAGTATTTGGATTATATTTGGATAGCAGCAGTTTTAATCTTGGACAAAACTTAAAGTTTATGCAAGCTTCTTTCAATCTCATTTGAATAGTGTTAATCTCTCCTTTGCGCATAATAATGCTTATATTCACAAATTTGAAAAAAAAAAAAGATTAGCATATACTTTCTAGTAATTGTCTTTCTGTCCCCAGCTAACAGACACAAAAGGAGAGTAATCAGTCTTTATTGACAGATAAAAGAGCTGGAACATTAAACAGAGCCAATTGCTTGGATAATTTAAATTACTAGACTATGGAGCTTCAGCTAAACACTGAAAACCTCCCAAAAATTCAGATAATTTACAGCCATAAAATATGTTGCCAACAAACTTTAACCATCCTGTTGTATCTACTACAATGTATATTGTTGTTATTAGTTGTTGCCCAAACATAGGTGGAGCATAGAAGGTATAGTGTAAACACTTCAAAGTAAAATTCTCCAAAAAAGGAAAATGTTTTCATAATAGATCCCAAAGTTAGAATCTCATCAGCTTCTGAAAAGCCAGGATAATTAGTTTGATTCAAGGAATTTTAGTAAGAATCCGTTATGGAAAATTTGTAAATCAATACAGTTTTCTAAAGTTCTGATAAAACTGATTTAATAATGTCTTTATTTACTAATACTGAAGTCAGATATTTTAATGACAGGATATTTTGATTTAGTCTTTGTCATAACCTGCATTTTAGAAATCATAAACTATTTCACACTTTGTAACATTAACCAGTCTCAAGATTCTCAATGATATGCATTTATTATATCATCAGCTGGCAACACAGTAGTCCCTTTTATATAACTGAAGGAGAGACAACATCAGAAGAAACAAACATGATGAATAACCATTTTCTTGATGAATGGTAGTTGTATATAATATTTTTAAAAACATTTTAAAATAAAATATACCTAGAGTTTGCAGAGACACAATAGGATATGACTGATTAGGGAAATTATTATTATTATTTTTTTATAATAACATAAAACTTTGTGTATCTCTTTTCATTTTGCAGAATAAAATATATGTAACAATTTAACTGTAGATTTAAGAATGGACGCAAAACATATGATTCATTTACCAGGATATCCAATCCTACCATTATCACCCCCTTAGATAAGTATAATCTTCTTCCCTGTTCCATGTTTCAGTGCTCTACTAGGTCTTGTTGGATACTGAAGAAAATGACAGAAATGTTTTGTCTCCTTAATATTATTTTTAACAGGTATCTGGAAAATTAGTATAAATTATATGTCTATAATATTTTGGTAGTAATATCACATTAATCAGAATTAATCTATTTACAAAGGTAAATCATGTTTTATTCCCCTTTAAAGTAATCTTCTTAATGTTCTTTATAATCTATTTTTAATTTAATTGCACAGCATTCTTTAAAGTATTAATTAAATTATTCATAAGTATTTTGCATTCATATTGTTCTAATTGCATTTGGTACTGCGGTGGTGGTGCTGCGGTAGCGTTGTCGCCTCACAGTTAGACGTTGCCCATTTGATTCTCAGTTAGAGCGTCTTCTGTGTAGCAACATGCGTGAATGGGCGTTCCTTTGTTGAAGGTTGTGCGTTAGGCCCGGCAAGCCAGTAAGTAAAAAAATCTACTGCCAATCATTAGCGGACCGGAGTTCCTCTGTGGCGACCCCTAACCGGGAAAAGCCAAAAGACAAACAAACAAGCATTGTTCTAATTGCTTTTGTACCTTCCTTTCTAGTGAGGGGTATGTACTCTAATTAAAACTGACTTTGTTTTACACTTCTTATATTTAAGATTAGAAATTCTTTCAAAAAATTGAAAGAAACGTACATATTTAACATTTGTTAAATTAGTATATCATCTGCAAATAATACTTTGATTGCTTTCTATATGTCATTCTGTCTCATTAAATGTATTAATGGCACTAGGTACTACTAATGAGGTAAACAAAAGAAGAGAGAGGGAGCACTCTTGCTTAGTTACCCTCCTTATATTGACTGCTTTGGATAGGTATACTCTAATTTTTATTTACGATTTGGAGTTATAATGTAACATTTTAAAAATATATAAAATAATCTCAGAAACCATATATCCATAATACTATGAACAGATATCAATCTACAGGATCAAACCTTTCTCTTAAAAAAATTCTGTATCAGATTAATGACCACTAAGTCTTGCTTACGGCAATCTGTGTAATCAATTAACGTTAGTATTCTCTTGCTCTTATCCTTTGTTTTACTTTTGATTAAAAATCTCATTTGATCTTTATCTATTAATGACTGCAGTTTTAATTTTAGTCTGTTGGTTATAATTGGCAAAAATGTCAACTTTAACAACAATACAGATCTATAAGATGAACATAAATAAGGATTTTTATCTTGTTTCAAAATATTTATATCAACACATATTTCCAATGTGGTGAAACAATTTCATTTATTTCTACTGAAAAACAAACAAAAATGTTTTTTAGCAGTTGGATAACAAGTTGTAGAAACAATTTATACACCGAAGGTACTACCCAAAGTGTTCCATGAGCTTTGTTTTTCTTTACGTTTTTCTCCACAAGCAGGACAGTGTAACTAAAACCAAGAACCAGGAGGACCACCAGTGACCACACCACTGTACTTTATTAAAATTCAGTAAAATTCAATAAAAGTCCAAGCACTTTCATCTCAGTATGGACTTCATCAGAACTACTGACAAATTCATCCATCCACTTAAATACACCTGCTAAAATCACATGACTCAAGGTTAATTAGGTGCTTCATTGAATGAATACTTAAATGTTAAATACATAAACACTTAGTACTTTAAATATATACACATTCCAAGCTTTTTAACTTAAGAAAAGAATTAACATTCCAAGCTTTTTAACTTAAGAAAAGGTGTAACGGAATTAGTCTCATTAAGACCTGGAGATACATACACATTTAACCCCAGCTGCCACATAAACACCATAGCTAACAAATGGTCTTCAATAATTCTACCCCATCGTCCTTTTCAATAATAATATTTAAAGACGTGTTGGAAAATTTTGGACATGTTTAAACAATGCATTAGTATGCCTGCACTTTCTAATATCTCTCTCATGTTCATATATCCTGTCCCTGACCTTCCTACACATGTCTTTAAGTATTATTATTGAACAGGTAAAAAGGGACGATAGTCTTAATGAGACTAGTTACGTTACACCTTTTCTTAAGTTAAAAAGCTTGGAATGTTAATTCATTTTTATTTTGTATGTGTATATATTTAAGCTACTAAGTGTTTATCTATTTAACATTTAAGTATTCTTTCAATGAAGCACCTAATTAACCTCAAGTCATGTGATTTTAGCAGGTGTATTTAAGTGAATGGATGAATTTGTCAGTAGTTCTGATGAAGTCCCTGTTGGGATGAAAGTGCTTAACTACTTGGACTTTTATTGAATTTTACTGAATTTTAATAAAGTGCAGTGGTATGTTCACTGGTGGTCCTTCTGGTTCTTGGTTTCTTTACATTTTATTTACTGAAATGTTTCTGAACTAGATATAGGTTTTGCAAAACATGCAATACTTTTCTTATTTGATATATTTGTTATATTTTTTGCTTATAAATGCCTCTTATATTTCTTCATCAGATATTATGTTTTCTTCATTATTAACAACCTCAAAATATTGCCAGTAATTAGTAAGATAGCTTTAACAGCAGAAACTACTTATTTTCTGCTTTTTTAACACAATCATCTGTTTTGCTCTACCTGTTAACTTACCTCTGGTTACTAATCTGTGTAAACATTGTGGAGCAATAGAATAAGACTGTAATTTGCTAGTTCATGGTTTAACATCTGTTGTCATTTCTTGTTTGTGCCTTAACTATGCCTGAAAATATAGAATCACATTTTTGGTCTGTTAGTTTAACTGCATTTAGATCCTCTTGTAATTTAGCCACTCTACTGTCCAAATCCTTTAATCTGTTGTTGTCAGTCTTCATTCATTCTTGACTGATGGGTTCAGTTCTTAACTCTTGGAACCGACGCGGCTGTTATACATAGCTCGTGCCAGCCAAAAACTCTGGAGCTCTCTCTATTCCCATTACCTCAGATCTCATTTGCCGCTTTGAAAACTGGATGCGTCAACTGATACTCTCAGTTAAGTGCTTGTATTTACTCTTATTTCAGAACTTCTTTGGTGGTAGACTCTTCTTTAGCTTATCTTGATTCCCATTGCTATTTTTCTGAGTGTGTTTTTTGACTGCGGTTACTTTTTCTACCCACTCCCTTTTACCTAACAGTATTTCTTGTTACCATCGCTGGTAACTTACCTTCCCTTTTTCTCTCTCCCTTTACCGAAAGGTAATCCTTAAATACCATTGTTGGTGCGTTCTTCTTTCCCTTTTACCCTTTTGGGTATTCCTGTTTTACCATTAAAAACTTTTCTCTCCCTTTTCCTTTTCTCTTCTTTGGGTGTGTCTTTGAGTGTGACTAGATATGGCAGAGAAACAAAAAAGAGCATCTGGCTTCAAACAGTGTCACAATTGTGGCAGAAAGATGCCCAATTTGGATGGGCATCTTTCCTCTGTTTACTGTCTTGGCAGCCTTCACCTTGAAATTGTTTGTAAAATTTGTCAGGGCTTCAGTGCCCGTACTTTAGCAGATAGACAAAACAAGCTTATTTTGAAAGGTTTGTTAAAGGGTCCATTTGATGAAGCCCTCTCTAAGGCTGAGACTTCAAAATCTTCTAAGATAGAATCATAAAAGAGAAGTCATTCCATGCCATCCTCGCCTTTGGCACAGGAAGGAAAGTCTCATAAATCGCAGGTTCCATCTGCCTTTACGGAAGCAAGAGTTAAAGTTCCAAAACTGACTGAATCAAACCAGGAAGCTTTATCTAAGTAAAGGGAAAAGATTTTCAATTTGGGCGTGTACAAACTATATAGACCCTTTCTCAGCATCAGTTGATAAGATTCTGGAATAGTTAGCTACCTTGTTTGAAAAGGGTGTCTCTAAATCCACAATTAAGGTTAATTTGCCTGTCATTTCAAATTTTCATAACAGTTTTGAAAACCGTTTCTTGATGTCTCATCATTTATGTAAAAATTTTCTTAAAGATGCTCTGCATTTAAAACTCCATTCAAAGATCCTGTAGCGCCATGGGGTTTGACTTTAGTCTTACAATGTCTAGTCCAACAGCCCTTTGAGCCAGCAGCTATTTGTGACCTCCAATTTTTATCTTGGAAGATGCTCTTCCTTGGAGCTATCACGTCTGCTAGGAGAATTTCGGAGTTGCAAGCTTTATGTGAGAATCATCCCTATATCATTCTTCACAAAGAAAGAGTATCACCCAGAACCAGTCCCACCGTCCTTCCCAAAGTGGTATCAGAATCTAATATCAACCAGTCCATAGACTTACCAGTCTTCCCAAATTTTGCAAACAAAGAAGAGTACTGTTTACACTTGTTGAACGTCCACAGACAGTTGCAGTTTTACTTGGACAGAACAAAATCTTCTAGAAAATCAAACCAACTATTTCTGTCTTTTTCAGGACCCAGACTGGGAAAACCTGTATTAAAGGTCACCATGTCAAAATGACTTAGCGACTGTATTACCTTTATCTACAATCAAAATAAACTCAAACTGTCTACTACAGTTAGAGCTCATTCTACCAGATCTGTTTCCACTTCAGTGGTCTTTCATTCCAAGGCTTCTATGGAAGACATATGTGCAACTGCAACTTGGGCTGCTCCACATACCTTTATCACCCATTACAAATTAGACGTGGCCTCCAGGGGAAGAGCATCATTTGGCTCTATGGTGCTCAGGAATATCCTTCTTTAGGGGCATCCAGGATCTAAAGTAGCTGGGGACTCTGTCCCATTAGCCAAGAATGAATGAAGATTGACAACATCAGATAAAGAAGTTATGTTCTTGCAGTGACTTTCCATTTTTGACATCCCACCCTCCTACCCCCTCCAAAAAACTCCTGGAGGATCGGCCCTAGTTCTGGGACGTTATAAGGTTATAACTTAGACAGGGCTTCTGTATTTTCTTGATTACAATGCAAACTCGATGTGAGGTAATGGGAAGAGGGGTATTGGGAGTAGAGCCTTAGCTTGAGAGTTTTTGCCTGGCAAGAGCTATGTATAAAGACCGAGTAGGTTCTGAGAGGTCAGAACCGAACTCATCAGTCAAGAATGAATGAAGATCGACAACACAGATGGAACGTTATGGTAAGAACATAACTTCTTTTTTTATTATTTCACCAAGATGTAACCTCAGCATATAAGTATGATTCAATGAGTGTAACACCATGGGCTCATTAACTTCTCAATTATCATTAATTAATAAAAAAATATAATTATGTAACCATTCTTTTAATTATTTACATTTAGTAAAACAGGAAGGAATACTATAAACTATAGCCATTTTTATAAACAGTTAAACTAAAAGTAAGAGCAATATTACCTAATAAAGAGAATGGATTTAAAATGATCAGTCTTAGCATTTACCTGCTTTGGAACATAAATCCTATTGATATATGGCCAACTTCCAAAAGCAAGAGTAATTAGTACAAAATAAAGACTATGGATTTGCAGAATTATTTTCTCTTAAATTTAGCAAGTGTTGTGGATTATTTAATGTTTTGCTGAAGCTGATATTGTGAGTCATACTTGTATCTATTTTATCCATTCTTCTACTTCTTCTTTCGGCTTTTCCTGGTTAGGGGTCACAACAGCAGATCACCTGTCCACTCATGATTGGCAGTGGAGTTTTTACCATGTCGAGTTGCCAGCCCAGCACCCCAACCTTCCACAGAAGGCACACACATGCACACACTCATGCCTAGGGCCAATTTAGAGTGTCCAATCCACCTACAGCATGTCTTTGGGATGTGGGAGGAAACTGGAGCACCCGGAGGAAACTCACACAACCAAAGGGAGGACATGCAGACTCTGCACAGAAGGCACACCAGCCGAGGATCAAACCGGAGAACCTCTTGCTGTGAGGTGGCAACTCTAACCGCTGCACCACCATGGCTGCCCAATCTATTTTATCCATTATACAATTAAAATAGCCTCATGGTCAAATTAACCTTCAGATTATTTTTTGAACAACAGAGTTATTTCTTCATAAATCCTTACTCCTCTTTTTTTTTTTTTAAAGGAAGACTTTGCTAAAGTTATGTAGTTCTTAATTCCAAATCTGAGTAAATCTTTTACTTGCCAAAATACAATATCAGCTTTATTTATCTGATGGTACTTTGTGAGGACACATATTTCATAATCACTATTTAAACCATTAATATTCTATTATAAAACCACAAGTGTTATCATTGCAGTTCTCTTTGCAAATAGTCCAGTATTTTGTAATGCTTTGTTATATATAACATAAAATATGTATAGTCTTATCCTAACAACTTGCAAGTATTTTTTTTTTTTTTAGGAAAAATGAATACTTTGCTTTCAGCCATGCCAGTAAATATATACCACTCACACAAGCAAACACACATATATGTGTATGTATGTATGTATATATATATATATATATATATATATATATATATATATATATATATATATATATATATATATATACATACACACACACACACACACACACATTGTTCTAAATTTATATAAATTAAGAACTAAATACAATATATAAGTTAATTCACTTAATCTCCACATAGAATCCTAAGATCTTTAGTCCATTTAGCAATCCCGCAGTTAAAGTATTCTCTCATCAGTATAGATATTAACTTAATCGGTTTTAGATACTTCTTAAAGAAAGAAAGGATATTAGATAAGTTTTGTTTAATGTAAATATGATTTTTAATAAATTTAAGAACACAAGGAAAAGACAGAGGTGGGGAAGAAGAGTGAAAAATGTATGTCCAGATTTATCCAAATTTATAGCATATGCGTGCCCAGTAATTCTTCTTCAATTAATAATAAAATGTTTCTCTTGTTACTATCTTCAGATTCAGTAATATAAATTCATTTTAAATTCTCATCTGTAATATTCACAACCTTTATCAAAATGTATATAATATGAAATAAGGAGAAATTAAAAGAGAAGTCTTAAAGTATTACTTTCAAAGTCAAAGAATGTAAATATGCTAATAAAGAGATAATCCCTGGGATTCATGAAGCTTGCACCAGGCGCAGGTGTAGCGAAGGCAGTATAACGCCAAATATAGCCGCCGAGCGATTCAGGTACGATCCAATTCCACGTGCACTACCGACGTACCCCAGATCTGCGCAGCCCTCGGCTTAGGTATGCTAATCACCCCATGCTCAGTGATGCACCATGCAAATTAAGGTGCATAGCGATTCATGAAGTGGTACAGGCTTAGCGTAAGCCCACAGAAATGTAAACCAAAAAACACAGTTTACATTTTTCCAAACAGAACATCGGAGCTATGAAAGCAGACCAGACTCATGTATTACAAAGTTAACATATGCCAATGGCTAAATATACAGCCAATGGCATAAGAAAAGATGCACAATACCTAAAAAACAACATTTAATGTCATGTCCACAGTAATGCAAAGTACAACTGCAGGGCATGTGTGCGCAAACAAGAACACAAAGAAAATATATACAAATGTCATAAAATTGCAATGTAATACAAATCATGATTTCACCAAAATACGCAATGGTATGCATGGTACACCACAACCAAGCTGCAAGGGTTGCTAAGGGTCTGTGACAGTGTTCGGCACGGTAACTAGGAATTAGTAGTCAATGCCATGCAAATGAGGCAGGTAATAGTGAATCGCAAACGTCCTGCCGGACTAAGGATGTTCCATACTGCACAGTGCTACAACACCGAGGAGTGGTTTGGAGGTATATATGACATCAGCAGTGGGGTGTGCCACCGTAGCTGTAAGCACATTGGAGCAATGCAAATCCAGCCTGGCCGTTGCTAAGCAAACCCGCAGGACAGGGGTGGGGAGGTAGGTATAGCATCGTTTAGCAGAGAGCACATATGGTGCCCGAAAGCGCATGTGTACAGGGATGAAAACGTGCCCGAAACCCAGTAAGCGGACGCACGCGCCGCGCACCATAGCTCAAACAGGAAGGTCAGGGGAAGAAAATAAGGAAATGCCGCAGTAGGGTAATTGGATTACAACTGAGCAATTAACACCTATTCGACAGCAGCTGACAAGTCTGCTCGCAGAAACCTGCAAAACAGGATAGGGGAGGTGTTGGATTGCAAAGAAAAGAGAACTGTCATAGCAGAGCAAAGCAAGCCTGCAGTAGACCGGCCATAGTACACATTACGCAAGATAAGCCAGGTTTAGGAAAGTACAAATGAAAACAGGCTGCTGGATGCATGCCAGAAAATGGGAGGTGAAACGTGAAGAAATGTAAATGGAAGGGCAAGAGGTAATCCACGGCAGCCAAATGTAATTCAACACCAAAGGCACCACAATAGTAGTTCCTGTGGTAAAACACATAAGATACCCTGTAGCTACGATCGTACATACACACCCCATGACATCATCAGTGTTCACAGCACAATAGTATAAAGTGTGAAAGCACCTCACACCTGTGTATTCCCAAACACTGCACCATAGGTGTAAACATACGGGGAACCTTTACAATGTACATGTTGGGAGCTGCCATAGCTGTGATTCATCACCATGTGTTAGTGACTGAAGGTATTGTGGAGGATGATGCTGACAACCACAGCAGGCCCTGGAGGAGGAGAAGAGTGTTCAGACCAAGGGTAACCTACCAGGGGCTACATGATCTGGAGATAGTAGACCGTTACAGGGTGGACAGGGACATCTCACAGCCAATAGTTGAGCTGTGCTGGCCACGCCTGAGATCCAGAAACAACAGAGGGGAACCCATCCCAGTGGACACGAAGGTATGTGTAAGCTTGCGAATACTAGCCACAGGTACCTTTCATAGGCCAACTGGAGATATAATGGGGATCTCACAGGCATCAGCATCCAGGGTACTACACCAGTTCCTGGATGCCATGTAACCACATGCCAATGAGCATATATACTTCCCCCGAACTCAGGAGGAGTTGGCCAGCAATATGCGTCGCTTCCACCATGTGGCACACTACTCGGAGATACTGGGTGCAATAGACTGCACGAACATACATATCAAGTCACCAGCCGGTGAGCATGGTAGGCGCTACATAAACCGCAAGGGATACCACTCCATCAACTGCTAGGTCGTGTGCAATGCCCAGGGCATTATCATGGATGTGTGTGCTGGCAGCCCTGGAAGCTACCATGACTCCCACATCTGGCATGCCTCACAGCTGTATCAGGTATTTGTCAGGGGGGACATCCCACATGGCCACCTTGTGGGGGATGTTGGCTATGCACTGGAGCCGTGGATGATGACTCCCATCAGAAATGCACACACACCAATGCAAGAACTCCATAATGAGGCACACGCACAAACCAGAATTATCATAGAGCGTGTGTCCGGGATGCTGAAATCACAATTCCGTTGCTTGGACATATCTGGTGGAGCCTTGCAGTACTCACCAGGCACGTGTGCCCACATCTTCATACTATGTGCCATGCTACATAATATGATCCTGCGGAAACAGCTGCAACAGGGACATAATGGTGAAGACCCTCACAGCCCACCGCAATTGCCAAGGCCATCGCAGGCACAGAGGGATTCAGACCACAAACACCCTGTGCCAGCCCCAGTGGGCAGACGGAGGCGTGCCCAATATGCCTACGCCTTGGCAAAGAGGGAACGTATAGCACATACTCTGACAGTGTAGGCCCCTATGGACTGACACACCTCTCCACCTGTACACACAGTATAATGGATGGCACACACACACGACCACCTGTAAATTGTAATGTATAGGTGGCCTACTGTGTGAATCCTACATAGGCAGCCCTCAACCATTGCACACACAACAGCTATTGGAACAAGGAATGTTAACACCTGAACAATACACCTATCAGCATATGTTGGTACTGTATGTATAGGTTCCTAGGTACATCGGTAGGTACATGCCCGATTGTCAGAGGCCATTCATCAATCGAGGCAAACAGTGTCTGCTATCGCCACCACATCGAGTAACCAACTGACCCTCAGTGGAGCAGAGCCAATTGCGGGATCCATGTGTGTAATCACTGTTCCCCACACACTCTGTATGGATTCCCTGGTGTGTAAATGAGGGGCTCCATACAATGTAATCATGGATGTAGTGGCAAAGCATGGGGTGTACCCATGTCAGGTATCTGTCACCCCAGCATGCTCCACCTATGGTTATGTGAAGGTGTAGCACATTATAGTGTGTGTGGCTCACTGTGACATACATTCCCAATGCTGGGGCACATCCATTAAACATCACTTGGACATACCATTAAAAGGTCCCATCCATATGTAAACTAACTGAGTTACCCATTTGATTGCAGTATGGAGTAACAGCCGTAGTACAGTCCACATACTAAACGCCATAACACGTGTACAAATCCCAGATGCCCAAGTGGTAAATGCACTGACTGTCATGCATGTTCCCAGTACCACGTCCTGCAAGGGACGTTACGTAATCCCGAAGGCACGAATAATGGATGGTGGATGCAGGTCATCAGATCAGGTTTAGCACATGTTTGCGGGAATATGCGTTGCCCAGTGCTGGTAAGCATCGTTTAAACATGACCATAAGGATATGCGCGAAACAGGGCTAAGCTTCTCTGAATATTGCGCAGATCACGGTCAATGATGTCCAGAACAGGTAAACTAGCATTATTCACCCCTGTACTAATAGTGCCTGCTCTGAAGGGTAAAACGACCACTGCCAGGAGTAGAACACGCAATCATGTACACAATCACCTAACACTAAGCTACCCAAGATGTACCAACGGCAGCTGTGTAATGTGACAGATTCAAACACAAACGTGCGGATTCCAGGAAACAGTATACACCGACATGTACACAATGAAAGGTGTATTCTCCCTCTCACTCTCTCTCTCATATATATATATATATATATATATATATATATATATATATAATAGAGATAGAAAGGGAGATAAAGAGATATATATGTTGATATATACGGATTCACCTATATCTGCAAATATATAGATAGGTCAACAACATGTACACAACCATGGAGGTAGAAATAAATAGAATACTGCCAACTATGGAATGTGTCACATACCGACACGTGTAATCACGAGGCTTAAAGACCAAAAGAACACAGTACCGGAACACTGGAACCATTGTAATATTATCACAATATTAAGGGACATTTAGTTATCGCTGCCAGTGTTGCGGTCCACGTAGGTACTGTGTTCAACTGTGTTTGTGATTGCTGTAGTCTGTGTATGTGTGTGTTGTGGGTGCCATGTGTGTTTCCATGGGACTGTAATGTGTGTGTGTGTTTGCATCGTGTGTCTGTTAGTGCTAACTCGGAGGTAGAGCAGTACGGTAGGTGTGGTCATAGTTGGCCATAGGCATACGGTACCACCTGTCCCACTTTAAGAGGGACAGCCCCTCCCTGGGCAGTTGTGTCCTGACAAAAAATATTAAAAAGGGCAAATGTCTGAGATTGTAGGACATAATTATGTCCCATATATTATGTAACAGTTGCATTAAATAGTTATACCTGTATCTACAAAACGTAAACGTTACATGAAACATGATAAGTAGCTAAAGTGCTACAAGAATAAGTATGTATTCAGGATAAAAGTATGTTCTATCCTGTGTACTGACCATGGGTATGTGTCGGCCTGTAAACACCGATGTGTGTCCTGCAAATGTCCCACTATGGCCATTTGAAAAGGTGGCAACCCATGCCAAAGAGGCTCAGTCACCAACACAACTGCAATGAGTGCAAATATCTGTGACAGAAATACACAAGACAGCTGTCATTTAGTAACATTCCTTTACATATTGCTGTATTTCCGGAGGTATGGAAGTATCAACCTCACCTGCATACTATATAGAAACCAATTAACAGTGGCTCAGTGTATAAGCCTGTAACAACCATAGTTCTGTCTATTAAGTGATAGGTCTTCAATTAGGGAAGGAGCCCACACACACATATATGGAATATGTAGGAATGCAGTCCCCACAAACCTGTATATGCTATGTACACCCACCTACATCTCCCCCACACCCGAAACAATTGCAATACAGACTGTAATAACATCACAAACATCCACTCACTCAATTACATCTGCAGAACCGTTAACATACCTTGTGAGAGACACATTTGTAAAGGCGCCATGTGAAATCGTAGCTGTTGTATAATGGAACAGACGGCGATGTTACAGGATTTGTTTGCAATAGTCCCTTATCAGACGATTGAGATGACAGGTACACTCAGATGTAGAACCACATACTCTAGCCGTCACACACAATCCACGGGGGACATGAATTTAAAATATCCGTGTCTCTACAAATATCAGTTGCAATTCCTCACAACAAAACACATACAGGCCCTCTCCCCAAAGGTAGGGCAAAAGGGCAACACCCAAGTGGAGAATTAAATTATACCCCACTGTTGCCGTGTAATTGGCGAATGGAGTAGCTGCACAGCTGATGTGCATGTAATAATTTACTCAGGAACACCAATTGGCGGCAGGAAACCACATGTTACAGGTATCGACGTATACAAGGATGACTTGCGATACATTCAAACCGTATGCTCATACCATAGAACCATTTAAACAGTAAAGGTGTAAGAGAGATATCTACGAAGATTCGGAACGCTAACAAGGTATGTAAAACACTCAGTATGTTAGTGTACGTAGAGCCTATTTTGTATTAATTAAAAGTGTACGCAATGCATAAAGTGGGAAAAGGTATTCTGTAGTGATGTTTTGTTGAGCATAGCAACACTTGTAGAAATTGTGTGTCCTGCTGTGGGCCACAAGGTAAACATCACATACACCACAAGGGATGTTACATGAAGGCTTTAAACAGAACAATTCCACACCACCCGCCGTCAGTGGTAGGGTATGTCCAACAAGTACGTGCCATAGCAGGGGATAGTACATGTTGATATACCATCACAGTAGGCATGTGTATGGACATATAACGACAATAACATGCCTAAGGTGGTCCTGCTGTGCAAGTATGCTTTGCATTATGGGATAATGTGTAAAATATGTGTAATGTACAGTATTGTAGGTAGATATGTCAGATATTCTACACAGCACAACTGTTATATCATGCAAACAAAAAGTATCATCAACTGGCATGTACGATACACAATAACAGGATACATATGGCTTGTAGTCACGGGGCACTTTAACAGCATGATAGCTAATCGAAATGGAAGAGCAACTCAATTAACCATGCACAAAGGACATGTAATAGATTCACAGGTGCATAATGAGGTACTACACTGTCTGGCAAGTCTATGTGTAAGCCCAACTACAGTGTTTACACCGGCAGCACCTCTCTAGGGTAGTGTCCTGTCTGTGAACAGCAGAGTCATGTGTTACCTGCTCCTCTGTACAGTACAGCCACTGCAGTGATCCCTGGTGTATCAGTGTGACCGCCTACAGAGTCACCTATGACCGGTGTGTTGGGTATGTTATAACACCCTATTGGCTGTAGTTGATGGGCACACATGAGTCTGTGGGCTATA
>NC_056745.1:485656441-485691441 GCF_019279795.1 Protopterus annectens
AATATATTCATTCACGTTTGTCGAGGTACATGCTGTTTCTGACTCATACATGTTGTCATCTGTCATTACCTGTATTCCGCCACCTGTTCACCTAATATCACTAGTTCTGGAAGTGTTTAGTTACATTTTGATACATAACTATGGACATCCATGCTAATCGGGTACACGGCACTGATTTGGTCTCTATGTATTCCCCTGATGGTTTACAGACTATCCGGTAGATGTGCTCTTCAGGTTTGGGAGGTGTAGGTGTATGCTATGCCCACATAGGAATATTAATGACTTTCACTTGGCGGGCCTACTACATCTCTGCCAACCAGCAGCTGCACACTTAAGCCCATTATTGCATACCCATGGTCCACCTACCTGGCACCCCTCTACAGCAGTCATGACAAATACTTAATGAGAGCGCAGCTGGGGTATGAGCACACCCCTACACATTGCCCACTCTCCCCGTCTTGGGACACATGTCGTAAGTTTTGTCAACCCATGTATTATCACACTTGCACAACCTACCGTTCCATGTACACCTACATCCTGCTCGTATCAATGTCAGCAGATTCGCACGTACCCTGAATTTTTGGGGTCCCGCAAGGGACACCTTTATCCATGTTTAAAGTGTAGACCTTGCAGATCTCTCCCACTGGTACTTTCTGACCGGTGTTTTGGACAGCGACAGTGTATTGATCTGTATTGCCTGTCTGTATGTCTGTCCGGCCTAGCTGGGCAATGTGGGGGGTACAACGTTTATTTATTGGACCTCCCAGTCACATATGCCCGGGCTGTAAATATGTTACCCCTAATTGCTGTGAAGTAACCTATTTATGTACATGTGTATATCTACACTGACATATATATTTTGTTTTGTGTGTATGTCTATATATCAATACCTGTTGCTTTTGTATATATATATCTATCTGTATATATCCGTAGTATATCCTTGTGTGTATATATATATATATATATATATATATATATATATATATATATATATATATATATATCTGTATGAATATATATATGTGTATGTAAATTAATATAGATATATGTATATATACGTTTTTATCTATATATACATCTGTGTGTCCGTTAACCTATACATTTCCCGGACATGGACACTTACACATGCATATTGGGTTTTATCTCTGCTTCAACAGCATACTATTGCCTGAGTCATTATGACACCGACACTTCACTCTGGTGAACTTGTGATCAGTGTATTGCACGTTATACAGTGGACAGATGTCGCACGTTTTCATGTCTGGGGTGCCGCTGCTAACTGGTATGTGATACAGTGCCATTCGACCTATTACTCATATGCGCAGCCTATTATTCCTGCTACTGTGTTTGTTTCTGTGCACATTCATATTATTACTGTTGATAGGATGAGTGTTTGTGTTACTGTGACTGTACGTCAACATATTGTTGTCTTCATGTAGTTGTGTCTTTCTGCTTTTCCCAGTTTGGAGTTGTCACAGCAGAACTCCGTTCCGCTCATGGATGGCGTATAGGTTTTACGTGCCAGGTTGCCAGCCCTGACGCACAACGTCCGACTACGATATGCCCATTCACGCATGTCTCCACGCAAACGACGCTCTATCTGGGAATCGCACCTATGTACTAGCTGACCTCCACGGGCTGCTCCATTGCACCCGGTACAACATACCCTAGCACTTCTGTGTCCATAATCGCATATCCATAGTTTCTCCTGCACACCTGTGTTGAGTTTCCATGCATAACAGCCATTATACACCTGATATCGCAGCCATGACACACCTTTACACATTGCCCTCTCATGAGCGTTGGGGCCCTACACACATTTTGTACCGCCTCGTGTATTCACAGGCTCACCATCCATTCATATTTGTACATACGTGCCTTTCCTGGTGTTATGGATTACGAACGATTTGCGAGTTACATGTGTAGGTGGTCGCATCATGTACTACATTCCGTCTGTTTACAATGTTGACGTAGCACTTCAACGATGTTATGGCCACTGGAATAACCCTGCCTCTGGTGTGAAGAGCGGTGCTCTACTCACACTTGTGCAGCTTTATGTGACATACACTGTGAGCACTTTATAATTCCTTACTTGCTCTGGATTCCCTTCACAACCCTTATGTCTGCTTTTGTCTTTCGGCGTTCCTTACATATCTATATATATATATGTTTGGATATATATATATATATATATATATATATATATATATATATATATATATATATATATATATATATATATATATATATATATACGTATGTATATATATATATATATATATATATATATGTATGTGTGTGTATATATAGATATATATATATATATAGGTTCATAGGTTCATAGGTTTATACTAGGCTATCTGCCCTAAGGCATTTATAAGCCTAGCCCAAATTTTTGTGGTTTACGCCACCCCTTATATGAAAAAATACTGTGCCCATTAGTTTGTTGTGCCTCTGTCCAGCAGTGACACAGAGGTGATTCCCGGGGTAAACCTACGATCTCCCATCCACAGGTCTAGATTTCTCTTGAACAGAGTCAGCGAGGTGCTCTGCCTCACATGGACCGGGATTTTATTCCACAGCATAGGGAGTCTCTGAGTGATAAATCTATCCCTCCAGCACGTCCTATTTATATCCGTGCTAAGGTTTAAGTCGCTTGCTCTAGTGGTTTTGGTGGATTTGGATTTTTGAGGTGGAGCATGTCCATTAATTCCGGGTTGGACATGGCCTTGTATGTCAGGCACATGTCACCTCTGAGCAGACGGTATGCGACTGAATAGAGCTGGAGTTTCTTCAATCTGGCAGCATATGACAGATTTTGGAGTCCCTTTATCCTTTTGGTGAGGAACTTTGGGGTCTCTCCAATTGCTGCAGATGTCGGGTGAGATACATCCCGAATGGGGCATTGTACTCGATCATTGGTCTGATAAGTGAAGAGTACAGGAACAATGACCTCACTAGATCTGGATGTGAATCCCTTCATGATCAGGTGGGCAATGTAGAAGGTCTTTCTAACCACTTTAGCAACGTGAGTGTCAAAGGGAAGGCCACTGTCAACCTGGGTCCCCAGGTCCCTGATAACCTCTTCTGTGGTTAGTGCATTGCCACCTATATGGTAGCTTGGGCTTAGCTTGTTTTTCCCAAGGGTATGACTATACATTTTTGGCTTAACTTCAGGCCATGGCTCTGGCACCAGCTATCTGTTTCCGTGAGTCCCTTCTGAAGGAGATCCGTGTCCGATGCACTTTCCACTATGGCGCCCAGTTTGCAGTCGCCTGCAAACTTTGTCAGCCAAAGTCCTCCCATGTTGGCCTGTACTTCTGAGAAGTAGATGCCAAACAATAAGGGCCAAGGACCGAGCCCTGTGGGACACCACTTGTGACCGCTTGGAGTCTGACACAGCCAGCAACTCTAACCCTGTGGGTTCTGTCCTTAAGCCAGTTTGCAACCCATCTTGTGACATATGGGTTTACATTTAAGCTGGTAAGTTTTTCTACAATACCCGAGTGGGGTATTGTGTCGAAAGCCTTTGCAAGGTCAAGGTAGGCTGTATGGACTGCCTTTCCCTCATCAATGGCCTTGGTGACTGTTTCAAGAAGTCACCAAGTTCAAAAGGCATGATCTTCCCTTGACAAGGCCAAACTGGGTCGGGTCCAATGTCTGCAAGTCCCCTATATCTTTGTTTATGAGCTCCATTATGATCCTCTCCATAGCTTTGCAGACTAGACTTGTTAAGCTTATGGGGTAATTACCAGGGTCCGTGAGGCGCCGCCTTTGTGGAGTGGGACCACAGTTGCCGTCACGCCACTCCTTGGGCACGTATCCTGTGGTAAGGCTGAGATTAAACAGCTGCCTTATGTGCGGGTTTAATTCCTCATTTAGCTCGTGTAGCACACAGCCGGGACACCATCCGGTCCCATTGATGCTGTGTTTTTAGCTTTAGAGAGAGCAGCTTTCACCTGCGCATTTGAGATGTCCGGGAGGCTACACTCGGCTGGGATAGTTATCTCTCCTTTAGGGGAGAGGGTGAAGTTTACACTGAACCTGTCTGCCAGTATGTTGACAATGTCTGTGGGTTCAGTGATTTTGTATCATTTTGGACTAATTCTGAGCATATCTGGGAGTTTCTACCCAGGTTCCTAACATAGCTGAAAAGGCCTTATGATTGTCCTTTGAATCCATGGCAATTTTTCTCTCAAAATTGGCCTTAGTTGATTTTATGAGTGCTTGTATTTTTTACTAATAATGATCAGGGGTGACTTCCCTTTTATGGATTTTGTTCTATCATGTAATAGCTTTCTCCTCTTATTGTAAAGTTTGTTAATGGCTGGGGTCCACCAGACTGGACGTTTGCCCTTTGTGGAAAGAGTCTTGGTTTTATTTGGGATTGCCTGATCCATGCAGTCCTGGAGGTGTTCATAGAAGGCATTTGTAAGGGCTTCCGCAGCATGGGTTGTGGTTTCCACTGGCTCAGGGGCCTTGAAGGATACCTCACCAGTCTTGAGTAGTGTGAAGTTTGCTTTAGAGAAGTTCTTCACTATGGTCTTTTTTGTTTGGGGTGGGGCGGGATGTGGATTTCCAGTGAGATTAGTTTATGATCAGATCTCACCAATGAGGGATATACTTCCGGTGTGGAGCATTTTGTCCCCATGTTTGTGACAATGAGATCTAGTATATTTTCTCCTCTCGTGGGAACAGTTCCATGGCATTTGAATTTATGAACTCCAGGAACCGTTGGGCTAGAAAGTTAGGGCTTGAGTAATGTTCCCAGTCTATATTCAGGTAGTTGAAGTCACCCAATATGATGGTGTTTGGAGATACATTTATACCCTCCAGTGTCTTCAGGAAGGCTGTGTGGGCTTCCTGAGTTTGAGAGGGTGGCCTGTAGCATGCTACAATTTGTAGAGCAGTTTTTCCTATGGTTAGTTGCACCTGGATGGTTTCCGGCTTATGCGTTGCCACCAACCTGGAGGTGTGGGTATCCTTTATGAATATGGATAAATGCCCTACTTTTGTGGTGTGGTCCGGGTTTTGGGGCCGGAACGCATGATATGAGGTAAAACCTAATAGTGCCGGGGTGCTCTCAGGAGCCTTGAACCAGGTTTCAGTTACAGCACAGACATTGATGTTCTCCATACTGAGAAGGGCCTCGAGTGTGTGCATTTTGAGATTTAGACTTCTGGCATTGAGCAGCATTACCCTCAGTTTCTTCCCATTTTGTTTTCTAGGGTGGTAGGTTTAGAATTTGAGCCTTGCCTAAAAAAGGCACTATGGGGTGGCAAGAGCCTTAGCCAATATCCGAATCCCAGGGTGACAGGTGCAAGCCGTCCCTTGCGAAGCAGCGTGGCTTGTCAAGCATGTCATCCCAGGCAGACAGACACTGGATCCCCTTTGAATGACACCAGACATTAAGCCAATTGTTAAAGCTGATCATCTTGTCTCTATATTGTGGCATCATTCTTGGTGAAGGAAGGATACTGCTCAGGGTTAGGTCATAGCTGCCTCGACTACATAATCAGAGAGCTCCTGTATGTCTCCTTGCCTGTAGTCCAGGGAGGTGCGTCTCAGGTCGTTCACACCAGCATGGACAATGACTGTGTCATATTTGTACTTGCCGTGGAGTGACCCGGAAGTGCTTGTGTTATGTGGCGGATTCTAGCGCCCGATAGGCAGCTTACTGTGACCCTCTCCTTGTTCAGCCTGGTGAGTGGGACATCAGTGTGTCTGACTATGGAGTCACCTATGACAAGTATGTTTGGTGTTGTATTTGGCCTTAAGGGCTGTGACTGCTTTGCACACTGCTTTTGTGGTTTATGTGTTGCTTGTGGGGTGTCTTGAGGTAGCAGTTGTTTGGGTGTCTGCTTTGGAGGCCTCTGCTGTTTAGGTAAATTTTACTCAGAGCCTCGAGTATGTCTTTGTGTGTTTATGTGTTTGATTCAGTGGAGTGGTAGCATTATGTGAGGCTGGTTTTGTGGTGTGTGTAGTTGCCTTCTCCTCCTGTCTGGTCTTGCCAGTCCTGAGTTGAGAGAGCTCAGCCTCCAGTTTGGCTAAATAGCTGCATCTCTCGCAAGTATTTGTGTTATGTGGGAGGAGGAGAGGGTTGTCTGTGTACATGAGGCAGTTATAACATTGCCTCAAGATTCCCAGATTCACCAGCTGGACCGAGAGGAGATTGACAACTGACCTTTGGACATGCTAGAATAATATTGGGAAATCCTTAATTGAAAACAAGGGCCAGTGGGGAGTGAGGGTGTAGTGCTTTTAATTTTTAGTGCTGACTTATATAATTGCTTTAGTGAGCAAGTGCCAGGTAACTTGAGTGCAATGTGTTACAAGTAACTAAATGCAAAACGACAAACAGTAACTTTCTTCAAGTGAAACAAGGAAATAAGTACGGTAAGCAATGCAGATATCACTAGTGATCCACAGAAGCTGAGAAGCTGCGTATTAGGTGGAATTAGCTTCCAGGGAAATAACAAGCAAACAAACAACAAGCATATAAACAAAGCTAGATTCAGCAGGCCTGGATCTAGTCTATGCTAGAGCAAACAAGGTGTACCAATTTCAGTAAGATACAGTTCAAATATTCAGGCACTATAAACCTTCAACCAGAAATTCCCAGCTCAGAAGGGCAGAGTCCAGCCTCTTCTCCCACAAGAGTGCAGACCACGAACCTTCTTAATGTAAAATAACTGGCCTGAAGCCCAAGTGCCTAAACCAGAACTAATACACTTGGACACTGGGCTCTCAATCAGCAGTTCCCAACTTAGAAGGATGAAAGCTACCTGTCCTGCCACCACAGTGCTTGCCACAAACCTTCCTAATGTAAAACAACTGGTCTGAAGCCCAAGTGCTTAATCCAAAAGACTTGAATGATAGCTACACTTTAATCAAGTTACAACCAAGCAGTAATAAATACCATTGAATACTTTAGAGAATGTCTGGATTAGTGCTCAAGTTACACAAACAAAGCTAGATCCAGCAGGCCCGAATCCAGTCTATGCCACAGCAAACAAGGCACCAACTTCAGTAAGAAACAGTTCAGATATGCATGCACTATAAGCCTTTAACCAGAAATTCCCAGCTCAGAAGGGCAGAGTCCAGCCTCTCCTCCCACAAGAGTGCAGACCACGAACCCTCTTAATGTAAAATAACTGGCTTGAAAGCCCAAGTGCTTAAACCAGAATTAATACACTTTTAGAATAACAGACACTGAGCCCTCAATCAGCAGTTCTCAACCTAGAAGGATGTAAGCTACCTGTTCTGCCACAACAGTACAGACCACAAACCCTCTCAGTGCAAAACAACTAACTGGTCCGAAGCCCAAGTGTTTAAACCAAAAGGCTTAGAATGATATATATATATATATATATATATATATGTATATATCTATATTTATATATATGTATATATGTGTATATATAGATATATATGTAGATATATAATTGCATATTTCTGTTATGTCTGTGGATATTTATCTATACACACATCTATCTATATATATAAAAGTTACAGCTGTACAAGACAACATACATTTGCTATGCTAATAGTTGCGTACACCCGTGCAGACGCACTTGCATCTCCTTATTCTGAGTTACATATGTTTACAGGCACTTCTTTGGGATTACATGTGCCTTATTCCTTATGAAAGTGCCACTTTGATGGAATCCGGTTAACGGACCCATGTGAACGCGGTCACCTTTACATGTATAAATGTTGGCTTTACAGCACAGAGGCATTCATTACACAATTAATATGTGCTATAGTCGTACTTGAACCGGGAATGCCTTTACGTTGGGCGGATGCTGTAACCACTACACTATTGTTGTTCTGGCTCATTGATATGTATACCCATGCTTCATAGCTACTCTGACATACGCCTCACCGCTTCCCTTACACAGCAGGCATCCATTCTCCTGTTGGGAAAACCGCAGTACTACACTTAGGACATTCCCTGTTTCCTACTGCTCTGGACCCGTGCTGCATGTCTACTCACTCCAAGGATATTCAGAACTTCTACGCTTATAGTCCTCGCACATACGTGTGTTTGATTGTCAGGGTGTTCATGTGCTGGTCTGGGTTTAGGCTCGGCCTACTGGTGACTAGAACTGCCCTGGTGCTGTTCAAATATCAGAAGTAGCACATGGACAGAGTTAGTCCAGATTTTAACATTCTACCTGTGTTTACAGACGCAGGTGTTTGGGCACCTCTGACAACATTATTAGGTCGGCGCTGCATAATTTATTGCGGGGAGTGGTTCCACTACATAATGCAGGTTGGGGGGGTTTCCAAGTGTTTCCCTTCCCGTTTGACTATTTCATTCATTTATAGATACAATGAATATTATTCTGGACATCAGTTATAAATTCACTACAGGTATGCAATAGTCCTGTCAACAGATGTGACAGTTTTTTGGTGTACTTATGTGTATGGACCTCTGTGATACTCGGGGACTCGTTTCTACAGTGACAAGGACAAGGCTATGACAACTCAGGGACAATCACGGACACTTCTACCATATTTGTACTATTAACCTGGAACGTGTTGACAGATTCGTAATACTACTAATTTTCTGCAGTTAAATGCGTCTATTACTCTTCATTGTTGTAAGTAGTCATTCTCATTCAACACCTTTCCTCCAAAGGTCACTGGCTTTGTGAGTGGTTAAGGGGCTGGCCAGTTATTGTGCGAATGCTCTGACCATTGGTAGCATTGACATTGTCATATGTACAGGTTGGGATGTATTCTGGGGACTAGGGTTGCCACCTTTTCAAATGGCCAAGATGGGACATTTTCGGAACACACATCAGATTTTTAAGGCCGACACGTACCCACGGTCAGTACAAAGGATAGAACTTTACTTATTTGCCTACATAAAAGCCTATTGTTGTAGCGGTTTAGTTGCTTATTCTGTTTCTTGTAACATTTAGGTATTTTAGATACAGAAATAATTAATTTATGTAACTATTACATAACATATGGGACATAATTATGTCCTACAATCTCAGGACATTTGCCATTTTTAATATATTTTGTCAGGACACAACTGTCCAAAGAGGGACTGTCTCTCGCAAAGTGGGACAGATGGTAACCCCACTGGGGACACCAGATTGTTTGGGCCAACACATAGCCACGGTCAGTGCAGGTTTAGAACATTCATTTGTTTCCTAGCTGTGAGCCTATACCTTTGGCACTTTTGTTGTTTGCCTGTATTTTTACAAATTACGTTTATTCTATCCTGACATGACCACTTTAGGCAACTGTTACATGCAGTATGGTACATAGTTATTTCCTACAATCACAGGACATTTGGCATTCTATCATTGTTGGTCAGGTCACACCTACACACACATTACTTGTCCCTCACACAGTGGATCAGGGGGTATCCTGTTTACGTTAATGCCTTCATCACCCATATACCATGTGCCACTATGCGAATGTGTGCAATATGTTTTCTCGTTTATTTGTGTTGGGACACATGCGTCACGGGCAGGTGTTTGATCCTGGGTAGTAGGTTCTGCATGACCATCTAGGGCTGGACAGTCTCGTGCACCACTACTGCACATTCCAACTTGTATCCAGATATCTACAGGACTAGACATCGTGTCTTCATACCCATTCTAATGTTTACACAGGTTACTTATTCCATGAGGGATATCCCAAAAATTTAACAAGACCAAAACAAGACCAATAACGAACATTCTTCTGGCGTTACGAAAATGTGCTGGGGTTTTACATGCTAGGGATACATAGTTTGCAATCCTGAAACTGCCTAGGGTGACACTACCTACTATATATGCGTAGTGGGCACTATGTGTAGATGTGGCTGCATCAAACTAGTAGGCCAAGTATGGCTGGATTTGGTGGACGTTCAGGTATGGGGCGGGTTGTGTGCTGTGGAGGGGATGCTGGGTAGTCCATTATGCATCCAGGTGTGTTGCATTTGATATGGCCAGTTCCATCAGGACCAATCTGTGGGTATGTGCCAGTGACATGTCTGTACATTTGTATCGCACATTTTAATATTCATATGTTTGTGGGATTGTGTTCTACAGTATGGCCTGTCTGGTTGTATTGCAGATGTGTATACATGTTTTTGTGTTTCTTTCTGCTTCACCCACTGCTCCCTCATACACCTCCGGTTCACCTATTCTGCATACAACACAGTGTCGCCTTGGAGGATTATACCATTACCCCCACACACACACACACACACACACACACACACACACACACACACACACACACACACACACATATTCCTGACACTCCATCCATCACTGCTTTGGTTGATGGCCCATGACACGGTCAAGGTAACACATTGCATACCCTACATATGTCAGGTACCTGTATGGTTGTGTGGACTACCCTGCCATGTTTGACTTTCCACATGCTATACCTCACGCACATAGGTACATGCCCATAGTTAACTTTCATGAAATGGTTGGTATACCCAGGTAATACCCATTCAACTGTGACACATCCTGACAAGTTCGGCTTGGACCGCTGATATGTGGATTTGGCCGACTGTTCTAATCATTGGTAGGATGCCACCTTTTCCTATGTCCAGGATGGGATCGGACACATATCCGATTGTACTGGACAACACGTACCCACAGTCAACACTACGGATAATACTGTTCCTTTCAGCCTACATTTTGCCTTATTGTTGTAGCAGTTTATATGCTCCTTCTGTTTCGTTTACATACTTTTCTATTTCCTGTCACATTTGGTATGTGAAATATGGACATACCTATTGTATGTGACTATTACATGCGTTGTGGGATATCATTCGGTCATACGGTCGCTAGATATTTACATTTAATGTGTTTTTTTGTTATGGACACTTCTGCCCAGCTGTGTACCCTCCCTCACAATATGGGTCAGCTGGTGACCCTGACCATTGGGCTGGACGTACCTATTGGTGGCACGCTAACATATGATGCGTTTCACTTCCACTTGATATAACTATCTACACTGCGTTGGACTACGGGCACACAGTTTTCAATGTCATTTGTTCGCGGGATAGGGACCTGTTATTCCCTACCGTGCATTTGTGTTTGCTTCTTCATTTTGTGTTCGCAGGAACTGTCTTGCATGCTTTGCATACGTTTCAGTATCCACGGACACTGACAGATGTGATTACTATTGCTTGCAAATTGTTATATGCAAGCATTTTAGGTTGCACGTCGACAGCTGACATTTCCATGCCTCGGTGCGGCACTTCGACACGCCCTATGCACACAAGCTCCTTTCCTTTGCACATGGCTGTGGTGGCAGAGCGCCTTCATTAATATGCATTTGGCGCTACTGCGCCATCTTCACGCTGCACGGTCGGCGCAAGCCTAACGCCGGCCTTGCACTGAGCTTCATGAATCCCGGGGAATATTTTACTATCTTATTTGAAAGGCCTTAATCATGCTCACCCCAGCATCAAACTTTTCCTAAAAATATACAAAAGTTTGGAAGAAATGACTCACCTGGGCTATTGAAAATCCAATGACATATTACAAAAAAAAAATCTTCCCCTCCATCCTTCTCTCTTTTTCCTTCTACTAAGTATGCATTAGTATAATCGTCTTCCTTTTCCATTAAGCAGTACTTAAAATATCTTTTCAAATTTCCTCTCAAATCTTTTCCCTTTTTCTATATCATAGGTCATTGTAATACTTCCTTATTTTCATTATTGTTCTTTGCCTTTCCCTTGTAGATATAAGATATAAAGCAAAATACTTTAATATTATGCTTCTAGTAAGAAACAAAGCATGCTATAATATTGTTTATGTTTTAAGATAAATGATTTGCAATCTGTAATCCTACTTCACAATGAATAGCATTCCTGTGTAAAAGCAATACTTAATAAAGTATCATAAACATTAAATCCTACATAATACTAATATAAAACTCATACATTTATGACAACATTATAATATAGTATCATGGATAGTATTCATACACTTTGGTGTACAGTGCATCAATCCTGGTATGTAGCACATCTGTAGCCAATGCCTGTACCATTTCAGAAGTACTCAGTGGAGTAAGACCACATATACAATCTTTCCCCATTGTGTAAGGATAGTGGTGCATATATGGAGTGCCTAGGCAAATGATCCCTTCCAAACTGTATACAATTCAAACAGCTAGCCCCATGGTGTCAGCTGAGTAACCTTAGAGACAACAACAGCAGAACAAGCAGTGAGATGTTCCTTATGTGTCACCCATGAGCAGAATTAATGGTATGCGTATTATGCCCATTCTTGTGATCTCAAAGGTATGCATAGCATTGATCATCCCTGCTAAAGGGTCCTTCCAGCAAATGACAGGAAGATATAGGTTCATAGATTAGTACTAAGCTAACTAGGCTTGTGGGCCGTTTTAAGCATAACCAGTTACTCCATGTGAGAATAGAACTCTGCACCTCGTGTCTGTAAGGTAAACATCTTAATCATTGTGCCAATCTCCCACCCCCTACCTCACAAATATTTAACTGATTTCTCGGTATCATGCTACAAGATATCTGGTTCCCAAACACACCATGCAATCGTTCTGTGACACAACATGATTTCCTGAAACTATGGGCATGATAGATAACCTCAGTACTGCTGTTAAGATTCTACCTAGTTCAAAGGGCCAGAGATAAGTAAACATTAAGTGCTACTATTACATGAACTGCCACATGGTCTTCAATGCCCATGGCATCATCTATAGTGTGTCTATGTACCACCTAGAAAGTTCACATGACTCATACATATGAACACACCCAAACTATACCAATGGTTCCTGCAAGGAGAATTTCAGCAGGTCACCTAGTTGGCAAGTACCATGCATAGTAGACAGAATGACCTATGCATATAGGTGGCACATATGCTGGGAATATGTCACATATAATATTGTGTTTTGTGTATTGCAGTTGATGCTGGATACGTTCCTGAACCATGGCTGATGTCCCACCATTTGTAACCCACAAACAGTGTCAGAAATATCATAAAACATGGTCCATGCTGAAGCAAAGACTATTATGGAAAGAGTCTTTGAACTAAAAAAAGAGTAGATTCCACTGTCAAGACACCTTCAGTGGAACACTACAATATAGTTTAGAGATATGCAGCAACATATTTTGACTATATGCTATGTTAGACAACCTGATCTCACATGAAAAGGCAGAGCAAACTTACAATATAGTGCCAGAACAGTCTACAACTGAGGCAACAACAGCAGTAGCATAACACGTAGGAGGTAATGGGAAGAGGTAAAGAAGGAGTATTTACAGCCAAGACAGTGTCAGGTTCAGTACACTGCAACACTGACAAAGTGGTGGTATCTGGTCCACAACTATGGGCCATGACACACACACACACACACACACACACACACACACACACACACACACACACACACACACACACACACACACACACACACACAACAGAATTAATCTGCTTGACTTAAAATGCCATGTCTGACCCAGCTGTGTTAGAAATGCTACATCTAAAGAACTCTCAATCCCTCCACAGCACATGCTCCAGAGACCTCAACCTCATTACCACAATCAGCAGAACATGCTGGAGGGACAGGTTCATAACCCAGAGACTGCCCATGCTATGGAATAGACTTCCCATACATGTCAAGCAGAGCACCTCACTGGCCATCTTCAAGAGAAATTTTGATGAATGGATGGGAAATAGAAAATTCACCCCAGGGATCACTCCAGTGGCTTTACTCAACAGAGGCACTGGGAACTAAGGTCAAGTGGCATGATGCAAGGGTAATCCTATGGGCTAGGCTTGTAAAGGTTCCAGGGCCATTAGCCTAGTACACACATACGAACCAATGATGCATGGTATAACACTGACCCTATACAGGGCAGTGTATGACTTGGCTACACTGTGCATCTGACATCAGTAGACACACACTGGAGAGAGTAGCGTACAGTCGTCATCATCATCACTTGCACAGAGGGGACACAGTGATAGGTCAGGGAGTTCTCATATGACATATAACAGGATGAAATTGAAGAGAATGTGCCACAGGAACATGCTATAGAACTTTCTAAAGAATTCCCATAGGGAATAGAAAACAAAAAATGTGCCCTCAGTCTAGAAGAAACTGAGCTAAGAGAAGAGTTGCGTAACTTAATAGAGATAGATAGACATTTTAAGATCAATGAAAGAAATAGACTGCAGAAGGTCAGTTAAACCCAAAAAGTCAGAAGTTTGATAAAACAAATGAACACAGTAATTAGGTCTGTACATAACAGAAGTAAACAGGATATATTACTGTGTAGCTAAATTAATAACTGATAAAGTTCTACCACAAGAACACAGGGTAATGAAGAAGAGAAAGGGGAGAAATCGAATACAATAATGGAAGTATCGAATAGAGAAAAGTATAAAGCAGCTAAGAAAAGAAGTGTCACTATTAGAAGAGTATAGAAGAGGGAACAGATCAGCAAAAATACTCAGAAAGATAGATGTAATAAAAGCAATGCGCAGTATCAGGAACTATCATGCACTGTCGCAAATAATAAACTAAAAATCTCAGCCCAGGTGGAAAAACTTAGAAGATACGTAGACAAATATAAAGGAAAAGTACAAAATAAGCAATTTATTGATGACCCAAAAAAGTTTTATCAAGAACTGGGAAATAAGGTAAAAGGAATTGAAAGATCACAAAAAAAAAAAAAAAAGAAATAGATATATTTTGGAGAAGTATCTATGAAGATCCTGTGGAACATGACAAATATGCTAATTGGATAGAAGAAGTAAAAGAAATAATAAGTTTAAAGGTACGGGATAAGAAATGGGGTGAAGTAACAACCAGAGAGATTGAAACAAAGTTAAGAAAAGCCTAACTGGAAAACAACAGGCCCAGATGCAGTACCTAACTTCTGGTTAAAAGTATTAATATCTTTGCACGAATATTTAGCCATGAGTAAGAATTATTTATGTGCGCACCCTGAACAGACACCAACCTAGCTAACAACAGGAAAAACAATGCTCCTACTTAAGAGTGAAGCTGCAAACTACCCTGAGAATTACAGACGAATAACTTGCCTAACGACAATGTATAAACTATACACGGGAATTGATGCTGACAGAGTTTATAGTCATTTGAAGAAAACTCAATTATGACAGTAGAACAAAAGGGCAATAAAAGAAAGTCATATGGAACAAAGGATAATTTTTTGTTAAATAAAGTCATAGTGGAGAATTTAAAAAGGGGAAGAATCTAAGTATGGCATGGCTTGACTACAAAAAAGTATTTGACAGTATCCCACATTCATAGATAAAAGACTGCTTAAAAATGTATAAGATACATTTAACACTGATGGACTGCATTACAGTGACCATGAAACAGTGGCAGACCACTTTGCAATTAAGCCATGATAAAGGACAAATTATTATCCCAGGGATAAAATTTCAAAAGGGGGATATTCCAAGGTGACTCTTTGTCACTGCTGCTATTCTGCCTTGCCCTTAACCCATTAAGCTGTCTTCCTAACAGCTTAGGCCATGGCTATAATTTGGCTCCTAGAAAACAACAAAGTGTAAAGACTTCTCATCTTCTCTTTGTTGATGATTTGAAACTGTATAGCTCATCAGATGAGGAACTGAAAGCACAACTGCAAGTTGTCAAAACTTTTTCAGATGATATAAGAATGTCATTTGGTCTTGATAAATGTGCAAAAGCAACCTTTAAAGCAGGAAAACTGCAACACCAGGAAAACATCAGTTTGGGACAAGAATGTGATATAAAAGAACTTGAGCAAGAGGGAGTGTATAAATATTTGGGAATTGGTGAAGGATCAACAATAAAACATGAACAAATGCAAATAAAACTTAATAAGGAATATTTCAGACAACTTAAATTAATCCTGAAAACAGCTCTGACACCAAAATCCAAGTTATAAACCAATTTGCTTTCAACTTTCAATTTTGGATTGATTGACTGGCCCCAAAATGTGTTGGATAGCTTAAATAAGAAATCAAGAAGGATGCTTCATGCCCACCAAATGATTTATAAAAATCAGTGCATACCAAGATTATATATTCCCCGTTCTGAAGGAGGGATGGGCCTCCTTGAAAATTATTGCATGTATAGATCTGCAATTGTGGGACTCCACACATTATCTGCTGACCTCACAAGACCCAAACATAGTGAAAGTTTTGAAACATGAGGAGAATAAATCTAAGATGACTTCTCTGCTTAGGCTAGCAGAAGCATATTGGCGTCAACCAGGAATGGAAATCAAACCACAAGTAGATAAAAACCAGGCAGCAACTGGATGTGCTAAAAAAAAAGAAAGAATATAAGGTGAAGGACCAGATGAGAAGGCAAGAAATGTGGAAAATGCATAAATATAGTTGCAAGTATAGAAAACTTCTGGAAGAACCTCATGCTGATCAGGCACGACTGCAGGAATGGTTAAGGAGAGATGAATTTAAACCAAGAGATGAAAGGTTAATATTGGCGGCCCAAGATAGTGGGCTATGTACACATTGGTTTACAAAGTTGAACATGTGGGAGAAACAGGCAAATGCAGGTTTTGTAAAACAGAACTGGAAACAGCTGCAAACCTCTTTTCTGATTGAGACATACTAATGGTAGAAGGACTGTATACTGAAAGGGATAATAATGTGGTGACACTGTTGCACTGGGGATTGTGCAAACATTATGGTACTGAAGTGGCTGAAAAACACTGGAAACATGGGCCACAAAGCATCATAGAAAATGATGAAGTCTACATCACTTGGGATCATCCATTACCAACAGTTCAAAAGATAGAGGCTAGAAAACCGGGGGTCTATATTATATCATCGAATGCTTAAAAACGTGAACGATGAATAATCGACCCCATGTAAGTGAAAGCTTACAATCTCGAAAGCTCAGAAAAGCGATTTTTTTTCCAAGGGAAAAAAATCGCTGTTCCAGAAAAAAAGAAGCAAGAAAAAAAAAATTTTAATAATACATAAAGTGGGGGGCTTCACCCCCACCCCCCCACTTAAATATACCAACTCGAGATTGCACTACAGTGCCGAAAACGGCAAAGTAACAGAAGCGGCCAAGCAAATTCTTTCCCTGGGAAAGAATTTGCTTAAAAGCCACTTCGCTATTTTGCCTTTTTGTTGTTTTAAGTTCGACCAAGACTCATTCGATAGAATGCATCTTCAGTCATCTAATAGGAACCCGAAAACCAGATATAGTGGTCCAAGGGAAGAAGACAAAAGTAGCATTGATCATTGAAATCGACACACCCAGTAACTACAGTGTCCTGTGTACAGAAAGACACAAAGTCATAAAACATCAGGATTTGCAATGAAAACAATGTGGAAGAAAGATACCCAGATAGTTCCAATAGTAATAGGAGCAATGAGTCTTGTAAAAAAAAGAGTCTACAATCATATTTAGATATGCTACCAACACATGTAACTCCGCATGAATCGCAGAAGGAGTCATTACTGGGCACATTGCGGGTGCTACAAAGAGCACTTTTGGCTGACGTGAAAGAGTGAAACAATACTAATTTCATGAACTTTAATTGCAGTTTGACTTGGGTCCATTCCCGTCATGGTATTAGAAACCAAAACAATTTGGAGAAATTAAAAAGGGACACAGTGATAATTGAGTGCAATACTAAAGTGTGGGGTGGGGTCATGGGAGGTGAACACAGTAGCTGGATTCTGTGAGGGACTGTTAGTGTCAGGGATCACATCCTCCAGTGATGGGTTTGGGTCTCACTGTATGATGAGTTGCATTATATGTGCTGGATAGCTTTATCATGGCTGGATCCATCCTGTGATGGGGATGGACTTGAACTGTGGGAGAATGTGGGCCACCCTGAGGAGGCATCTCATATGGAGGACCTCAGGAACATCTCAAACCATGACCAGAGGTGCCAGGCCATATCAAGTAAGTGACAACAGCGATGCATCTGTAACATTCCGTGTCCTCAGAGACATCCTGTACACATCCACCTCATGTGAGGATCCTCCTAGAGTCACAGACACAATGGCTGGTGTAGCCAGACTGGAAGGCACTTGTAATATATTACATAGATGCCCTTATGGAGGTAACCTTCACCACTAATGATCTCTGTAGAATACCAAAACATAACACCAATAACAAAATGCATTGATTCTGATGAAGTCTTGTAACATTACAGGTGAGAGAAGACATTGGCATATTGAGGCAGTGTAGCAACTGCCTTATATTTACTGTTAGCCCTCTTCTCCCAACACATAATTTTTCTACTTGCAAGAAATGCATCTACATCAGTAACCTGGAATCCATGCTCTCTCATGCCACAGTCAGTACTCCTGACAAAAAAGAGATTGCCAGCACAATCACCATACCACTCACATCATATAGCCAAACACAACACACACTCACCTATGCAGAGGTCCTCAATAAAAACTTAGCTAAACAGCAGAGACCTCCAAAACACACTCACAAACATTCCGCACACAACACCAAACACATCACACACAGCAGACAACACACCAGTGTCTCATAAACACAGCCCATAAGGCATAACAATAAACCAAACATACTAGTCATTGGCGACTCATTTGTGAGGCACACTGATGTCCCCCTCACCAGGCTCGACAAGGGAAAGGTCACAGTCAGTTGTCTGTCTGGTGCCAAAATCCACCACATCATGCATGCACTTAAGTCTCTCCACAACAAGTACAACTATGACTCTGTCATTGTCCATGTTGGTGTGAATGTCTTGAGACATACTGTACCTCCCTGAACTATATGAAGAGAGACATGATTGAGCTCTCAGAGTATGTGTCCCAGGTAGGTATGACCCTAGCCCTAAGCAACATCCTATCTTCACCAAGAATGATACCACAATACCAACAAAAAATAATTGACTTTAGCAATAGGCTTAGTTTCTGGTGTCATTCCAAGGGGATCCAGTATCTGTCTGCCTGGGATGACATGGTTGACAGGCCTCAATGCTTTGCTAGAGATGGCCTCCACCTATTACCAATGGGATTCTGGAGTATGGCAAGGCTCTTGCCTCCCCCATTGTGCCTTTTTTAGGCAATGTCCCAAAGACAATTCTTCCAACATAAAAGATCTGTCAAAAAGCAAATTGAAAGTCATGATGCTTAATGCTAGGAGCCTTAACCTGAAAATGCACTCACTGGAGGCTGTCTTCATACTGGAAGATGCCGACGTCTGTGCGGTCACGGAAACTTGGTTCAGGGCTGCGGAGAGCATCCCTTCCTTACCGGGCTATACCTCATTCCACACATTCTGACCCCAAAATGAGGTCAGGAAGACTAAGGGTGGTGGAGTCTCTATCTTCATTAAGAACTGGCACACCTCCAGACTGGTTTGCCACCATGATGCACTGGAACTACTCCAGGTGTGACTGACAGTTGGCAAGACACCCATCCAAGTTATAATTTGCTGTAGACCCCCATCCATAACTCAGGACACCCATTCCTCCAACATGGATCTACTTGACTCCATCAAGGTACCCCCCAACACCTTGATCCTTGGTGACTTTAGCTACCCCACTATAGACTGGGTGAACTATTCCTGCACTAATGCACTCACCCAACGATTCCTTGACTTCATAAGTTCTAACACAACAGACCAGCTCGTCTCATCCCTCACAAAAGGATATAACATTCTGGAGTTGATTCTCAACAACATGGGCAACAGCTGCACCACTCCCATAGTATGTTCTTCCCTGGTGAGATCAGATCATTAGTCTGTCTCATTCAAAATTTCTATCCCACCCAACACCCCCACCCAGCCGTAATCAGGCTAAGAATAATTCTCAAAAGCTGATTACAACCTCCTAAGGGAAGGTATCAATAGCTTCGCACCACTACCCCCTTAGAGGATGCAGACAACTTTGCTGAACAGTACACCAATGCAGTATACAAGAACCTGTACAACTGCATGGATGCAGCCATATCTAACAGAACTAAAACCTGCTCCTGAAGGAAATGCAAACCTGTCTGGTAGACATTCTCTGTCAACAGGCTTTACAACAAAATGAAGAAACTGTTGTCCAAGGGTAAAAAGGAAGAAATTCTAAATTGGAAAAACTCCCTCCTTAGCCTCAACAAATAAATTAGATCAATAGTGAAAACCTTCAAGGCCAGTTATGAATTGAAACTAGCCTCCAAAACAAAGGGAAACCACAAAGCCTTCTTCAGTTACATCAGGAATCTCCACTGCAAAGCCCAGGTTTGTTCCGAATTAGTACTTAACAGTATCACTTACACTGATCCTGTTGACTTTGCCAACCTGCTAGCAGATAGGTTCAGCGCAAACTTCACCCCCTGTCTCCCCCAAGGCCCTTTCAACAACCCCAGTACTTATCCCGCATCTCACATCTCCATAGAGTAAGTGTTAAAGGCCCTATCCAAGGCAAAGAACACAGCTTCCATGGGACCTGATAGTATCCCAGGCTGTATTCTGCACCATCTCCTGCAAGAACTAGCTTTGCCATTGAGCACCCTATTCAACCATAGCCTAAGCCCATGCTTTATTCCAGCAGAGTGGAGAATTGCCATTGTCATCCCTTTGCACAAAGTGGTGCCACTACTGACCCTGGAAACTATCACCCCATTAGCTTGACAAGTCTGTTCTGTAAAGCCATGGAGAGTATTATTATGGACCTCATAAACAAGGATGTAGGCAATCTCCAAGCACTTGACCCCACCCAGTTTGGATTCGTCAAGGGCAGGTCTTGCCTGTTGAACCTGGATGACTTCTTTGAGACTGTCACCAAGGCCCTGGATGAGGGAAAGTCAGTATATACAGATTGCCTTGACTTGGCCAAGGCCTTTGACACAATCCCATACTCGGACATCATCAAAAAGCTAACGCAGCTTGGCATAAATCCCTATCTCATTAGGTGGGTGGCCAACTGGCTCACCGACAGGACCCACAAGGTCAAAATAGGTGCCTCCACCTCCAGTAGCAGACCGGTCACTAGTGGTGTTCCTTAGGGATCTGTCCTGGGACCCCTACTGTTTGGCATCTACTTCTCAGAGGTCCAGGCAAAGACAGAAGGCCTGTGGCTGACCAAGTTTGTGGGACGACTGTAAGTTGGGTGCTGTCATTGACACTCCATATGATGTTAACATACTGCAAGAGGGTCTCACAGCAAAAAATGACTAGTGCCAAAGTCATGGCCTCAAGTTAAATGCAAAATAATGTATCATCATACCATTTGGCAAAAACATAGCCCTACTGATTACCACATCAACAGCAACCCCCTAAGCACACAACCTGTGGTGAGAGACCTGGGTACTCAGGTTGACAACAATCTCACATTTGACCATCATGTAGCGGCAGTGGTCAGAAAAGCCCTTTACTTGGTTCATCTCATAAGTAAAGGGATTGCATCCAGGAAAAAAAGAGTTTATTACCTCTCTATACTCCCTCATTAGACCAATAATTGAGTATAACTCACCGTTTGGTATGTACCTCTTCAAACATCTGCACCAACTGGAAAGGCCACAGAAATACCTCACAAAGAGAATCCATGGCCTCCAACACCTGTCATATGCAGACAGGCTCAAATCACTATCACTCTACTTGGTATCGTACAGATTGCTCTGAGGTGATCTGTGTCTTGCCTATAAGGCAATCTCAGACCCTGCCCTACTAGAGATGCTCCATATCCATAAGTCTAACTCCTTGTGCATTATCTCCTTGAAAGGCCTGAATCTAATATGCAACATCAACAAAACCTACTGGAGAGACAGATTTGTCTCCCAGAGGCTGCCCCGTCTCTAGAATAGACTTCCCGTACACACCAGAGTACCTCACTGACCCTCTTCAAGCGCAACCTTGATGAGTGAATGGGAAACCACAAATTTGTCCCAGGGGTTCCACCTGTATCCCTCATTGACAGGTGCTGACTGAGGTTGTATTGTCAAGCTGCTGTGAGACTGTGTGCCTAGTAGTGGCCTCCACAGGTGCCTCTGTACCTGTGGATGATGGTGTTAACTCCCCCCATAGTGCTGCATACAGTGCCATGGTGTTATCCTACTATGCTGCTTCTACGTCATCATCATTGTCAACCTCAGCAATCCTCCTAAAGCCATCCCTTTGTTGTACTGCTGTGCTAACCCCCCATTTGTGAACCTGAAAAGCATGGTAAACATTACTGCACAGTACCCAGTTGTGCAGGATGTTGCACTTGTAGGCTAGAGGTTCTTATAGCACATAGGTGCAGTTTACAAACAATCATATCTGCTACATTGTTTCTATGTATGCATCATACTGTAGTAATATGGTCAATACTAACCTGCTGCATCAGCTATGGACACACTCTAAGAAGGTGCCAGACCTACACTCAACCATTACCCACCACTTGGCATGACAACTAGTCCTTCTTCCTGGTGACTGACACCAAAATCTCCTCAACCTCCATTTTCAGCATTACTGTTGGTGGTCCACCCCCAGTGGTGGTGCTGTCTACTGAAATTCTCAAAACTTCTACATTGCACAAGACTGCATATCTGTAACCCTCCATCATATTTGTTGTAGAGACCTATTATACCTTCCCACTGCATTCCACATTCTGCATTATACCTTGCCAGGCCTGTACCACCTTTGGCTAGTAGGCAATGTAATGTATGTAGATGGTCTGCAGTAGTACATCATTGTCCTGGCTTGTGGCCTTCTCCAGGTGTTACCACCCTTACCCATACCTGCATAGCTGCAGACAAAACATGCTATTCAGTAGGTGTATTTACTTAGCTGCATCATGCATGTGTTACTGTCCATGGCCTCCTCTCACTGTCTCCACCTGGATATCACATGCAATTATTGGTCGTGGACCCCCAGTCTAAGGTACTATGTTGTACAAGTATAAAGGGCCATGGCAGTCCCCCCCCCATTGTCTGGTACATTTGTCCAATGGACAACACATTGAAAAGTAATTGTTGAAAGCCACTTTCATCAAACAAAAAATCAAGTTGTATTAAGTGCTTGCTGTTAAACTGTGATTTGATCAAATACATCTTATGCAGTGCTCTGCAGAGGTATTGCATAGTATGTACATATATGAATCACTGTACTATGGAATTTTCCTTCCAGAGCAAAGCACTAGAATTCTGAGGGGCCTCTTTGGTATAGGCCCTGCCTACAAACTACTGCTTTTGCACGCAGCTTTGAAAACTCATGCTGCTAAGTACATTGGCCTGACAACTCATTAACTAGCTACCCCATCACATGTGTAACTGATTTATCACTGCTTCTGCATTTTCTGTGTGTTTCTATCTAAAAACAAAAAAAAAAAAAAAATAATCCTTGTTTTCCCGCCTCTCCTCGACTAGTTTAGACCAGTTTACAGGCATTGCTGTATTCTGGGCTGTGGTGTAGTTCCTGTGTTGTCCATTACTTTACTTGGATAGAAGGAAGTTTCTTTGCTCACCAGTGGGAGTGGGGAGCCTTGAGCAGCCTACCTGTCCCTGTAGGAAGTGACCTCAGCACAAGAGCTGTAGTAATTGGTTGTTTTGGACCATTTCTTGCTCTTTTGAAGTTCCCTGTTTAAAATCCGCCTCTGGGCGTTTTTTTCTGGCTATACTACTCAGACAAGCTCCTTGTGGTCCTACCTACAGAGAACTCAGAAGAGCTACTACTTTCTGGGTTTAAGTATTTTTGCTGTTTTTTTTACTTGGAATAGCTTCTCTAGCTTACCCTAAACAAGCTTAAACTGTTTTTTTAGCTGTTTGCTGCATTATTTTAAAATCTGCACTTAAAGTTACTATTTAGTCGAATTTGATCGAATGTTTGTTTGTTTGTTTGTTTAATTTAACTGTTGAGGCTGCCCACTAAAATGTGGCAGCCTGTGTAACTGATTTATCACTGTTTCTGCATTTTCTGTGTGTTTCTATTTAAAAACAAAAAAAAAAAATAATCCTTGTTTTCCCGCCTCTCCTCGACTAGTTTAGACCAGTTTACAGGCATTGCTGTATTCTGGGCTGTGGTGTAGTTCCTGTGTTGTTCATTACCTTACTTGGATAAAAGAAAGTTTCTTTGCTCACCAGTGGGAGTGGGGAGCCTTGAGCAGCCTACCTGTCCCTGTAGGAAGTGACCTCAGCACAAGAGCTGTAGTAATTGGTTGTTTTGGACCATTTCTAGCTCTTTTGAAGTTCCCTGTTTAAAATCCGCATTTGCACGGTTTTGCGCGGTTGTGCGCATAGTGCAGCGCCGGTTAAACAAGGTTAAACTTCCTCTGGCTCCGCCAAGTCTGCTCTTCAAATTTTCCCTTAAGGAAGCTCTACTCTTAGTATAATCAGACTACTCGTTATATTATAAGCCTAGCACTTGTTCTCAAAACTTCTCTACTAAGTAAGCACTCTCGTACTAAGTAAGCACTACATCCACCTACCACCCCTGTGAATATCCACTTCCCTTAAAGGCACAGCAATCCCTTATACTGTTCTAGCATGTCGAGTGGTAGATTACTGGCGTCCTCTCCAGTTCAGCTGGTTAATCTGGGTATCTTGAGACAATGCTACAATTGCCTCATGTACACAGACAACCCTCTCCTCCTCCCAACAAACACAAATACATGTGAGAGATGCAACTATATAGCCAAACTGGAGGCTGAACTCTCTCAACTCAGGGCTGGCATGACCAGACAGGAGGAGATGGTAACCACACACACAACAAACCCAGTCCCACATAGACCTACCACAACTGCAAACCAAACACATAAAAACACAAAGACATACTCGGAGGCTCTAATAAAAAACTTACCAAAACAACAGAGGCTCCCAAAGCAGACATCCAAAAATCCACCACCTCAAAACAAAACACATGCAACACATACTTCAATAAATCAGTGTGTCAATCAATCACAGCCTTTAAGGCCAAACACCATGCCTGATACACTAGTAATAGGTGACTCTATAGTCAGACACACTGATGTCCCGCTTACCAGGCTGAACAAAGAGAGGGTGACTGTGAGCTGCCTATCGGGAGCTAGGATCCGCCACATAACACACGCACTCAGGTCACTCCAAAGCAAGTACAAATATGACTCCGTCATTGTCCATGCTGGCGTGAATGACCTGAGACGTACCTCCCTGGACTACATGAAAAGAGACATAGAGGAGCTCTCTGATTATATAGCCCAGGCTGGTATGACCCTGACCCTGAGCAGCATCTTGCCCTCACCAAGAATGATGCCACAATACAAAGACAAGATGATCAGCTTTAATAATTGGCTCAAGTACTGGTGTCATTCTAAGGGGATCCAATGTCTGTCTGCCTGGGATGACATGTTGGACAAGCCACGCTGCTTCGCAAGGGACGGCTTGCACCTGTCACCACTGGGCTTCCGGATATTGGCTAAGGCTCTTGCCACCCCCATAGTGCCTTTTTTAGACAAGGCTCAAAAGACAAACCCACCTCCTTAGAAAACAAAAATGGAAAAAAATTAAGGGTAATGCTGCTCAACGCCAGAAGTCTAAATCTCAAGATGCAGGCACTCGATGCACTCCTCAGTATGGAGAACATCGACGTCTGTGCTGTAACTGAAATCTGGTTCAAGGCTCCTGAGAGCACCTCAGCGCTACCAGGCTATACCTCGTATCATGCTTTTTGGCCCTAAAACCCGGGCCGAACCACAAAGGGAGGGGGAGTGTCCATATTCATCAAGGACACCCACTCCTCCAGGTTAGTAGCAACACATGAAGCATCAGAGACCATACAGGTGCAACTAACCATAGGCAAAACTGCTATACAACTGGTAGCATGTTACAGACCACTCTCCCAATCTCAGGAACCCCACTCAGCCTTCCTGAAGACATTGGAGGATATGAATGTATCACAAAATACCATCATACTGGGAGACTTCAACTACCCAAACATAGATTGGGTACATTATTCTAGCCCTAACACCCTAGCCCAAAGGTTCCTGGAATTCATAAATTCAAATGCACTGGAACAACTAGTCACCTCTCCCACTAGGGGAGATAATATACTAGACCTGCTCATCACAAACATGGGGACAAAATGCTCCACACCAGAGGTATACCCCTCACTAGTGAGATCTGACCACAAACTAATCACCCTGGATATACATATCCCACCTCCACCCCAGCACAAAAGACCACAGTGAAAAACTTCTCAAAAGCAGACTTCACTCTTCTTAAGACTGAGATGGTATCCTTTAAGCCCACTGGGCCAGTGGATACCACATCCCACAATGCTGAATCCTTCACAAATGCTTTCTATGGACATCTCCAAGAATGCATGGATCATGCAATCCCCAATAAATCCAAGTCCTTCTCCACCAAAGGCAAGCGTCCTGTCTGGTGGACCTCAGCCATTAACAAATTGTATAACAAAAGAAGGAAGCTACTGCATGACAGAGCAAAATCCCATAAAGGGAAGACATCTCTGATCAACATTAGCAGAAAACTACGTTCTCTCATAAAAACATCCAAGGCCAACTTTGAGAGAAAAATCGCTAAGGACACTAAAGATAACCACAAAGCCTTCTTCAGCTATGTTAGAAACCTGGGCAGAAACCCTCAGATATGCTCAGAGTTAGTTCACAACAACAAAAAATACACTGAACCCACAGATATTGCCAACATTCTGGCTGACAGGTTCAGTGCAAATTTCTCCCCTCCCTCACCCCCAAAAGAAGAAATACTTATCCCAGCTGAATGTAATCTCCCTGTCATCTCAGATGTCCAAGTGAGAACCGCCCTCAACAAAGCTAAAAACACAGCATCAATGGGACCTGACGGTATCCCGGGTTGCGGGCTACGTGAACTCCAAGAGGAGCTAAACCCGCACATAAAAATGCTATTTAACCTTAGCCTTACTACAGGATATGTACCTGAACACTGGCATACAGCAACAGTGGTCCCACTCCACAAAGGGGGTACCTCTACAGACCCTGGGAACTACTGCCCCATAAGCTTAACCAGCCTGGTCTGCAAAGCTATGGAAAGAATCATTATGGAACTCATAAACAGAGACATAGGGGACCTACAGACACTTGACCCCACCCAGTTCGGCTTTGTAAAGGGCAGATCCTGCCTTTTGAACCTGGTTGACTTTTTCGAAACAGTCACTAGAGCCATTGACGAGGGCAAAGCAGTCCATACAGCCTACCTGGACTTGGCTAAGGCCTTTGACACAATACCCCACTCAGGCATCATAGATAAGCTCAACAGCTTAAACGTAAACCCTTATGTCACTAGATGGGTTGCAAACTGGCTAAAGGACAGAACCCATAAAGTTAAAATCGCTGGAGCAATGTCAGACTCAAAGCCAGTCACAAGTGGTGTCCCACAGGGATCTGCCCTGGGACCCCTCTTGTTCGGCATTTATTTCTCAGATGTTAAAGCAAACATGGGAGGGTTGTGGCTGACAAAGTTCGCAGATGACTGCAAACTAGGCGCCATAGTTGATACACCAGCAGACACATACATCCTACAAAAAGGCCTCACAGAAACGGACAACTGGTGCCGGAGTCATGGCCTTAAACTAAATGCCAAAAAATGTATAGTCATCCCCTTTGGGAAAAACAAAGTACCCACAAATTATCACATAGACAGCAACCCACTGAGTATGGAAAAAGTAATCAGAGACCTAGGGACCCAAGTCGACAGCGACCTCTCATTTGACACCCACATTGCCAAAGTGGTTAGAAAAACATTCTACCTTGCACACCTTATCATGAAGGGATTCACATCCAGATCCGAGGATGTCATTGTACCCCTATACTCCTCCCTCATCAGACCCATAGTTGAGTACAATGCCCCATTTGGTATGTACCTCACCAGGCATTTGCAACAGCTGGAGAGACCACAAAAGTACCTCACCAAGAGGATCAAGGGTCTCCAACATATGTCTTATTCTACCAGACTAAAGAAACTCCAGCTCTATTCAGTAGCATACTGCCTGCTCAGAGGTGATCTCTGCCTGACGTACAAGGCCATGTCCAATCAGGAACTGATGGACATGCTCCACCTCAAAACATCCAAATCCATCAGGACCACAAGAGCTAAAGACTTAAACCTCGGCACAAGTATGAATAGGACATGCTGGAGGGATAGATTCATAACCCAGAGGCTTCCCATGCTTTGGAACAAGATCCCAGTTCATGTTAGGCAGAGCCCCTCACTGACTCTCTTCAAGAGAAATCTTGATGAGTGGATGGGAGATCGTAAGTTTACCGCAGGGTTCACATCTGTGTCACTACTAGACAGAGGCACAGTAAACTAATTCTATTATATAAGGGGACCTTCATTGTGTCACTACTAGACAGAGGCACAGTATTCTAAATCTATTCTGTGCATTTTTGTACCATTTCATGGGGTGGCGAAAGCCACATCACTATGGCTAGGCTTACAAATGCCCCAGGGCAGCTAGCCTAGTACTAAACTATGAAACTATGAAACTATAAGGGCCATGGTAAAAAGGCCCTGTTTCTGCATACAGTATTTTCAGAATCATATTAGTTGTAGTGAGGAAATTGCCTATGAATCACAGTTAACTACCAGCACTTCTTGCCATAATTATCAATGGTGGCCACATTATGTCCATACAAGCAACTCTCCCCACAGTCACTTTCCCACACACAAGCACACAGTAAAACCCACACACGCAAACAGTACACAGACCCCATAACTGTCCTTGTTGTCAGAAGATCCACAATGCCTCCTTTTCCCATGCACTGGTAATTCATGGATAGTTAATGCCAAATATTTGAGTTTCACACCATATCCTTTAGTAAATGCATGCTAGGGCAAAAACTGTTATCTATAAATTTGAGAATTATGCCTAATATTTCCTGTCCCTATTTCTTGTATGTTGCAAAATATTGCAGGTATTGCATAGTACTCAAGATCCTCAATATATGTTAAAAAAATCCAGTGGGCTAATGCAGTGGTTTCTTATGTCAAGGGTGCTTGCTTCACATCCCTTCCTCCCATTCTACTTTGCTGTTTATTTATTTTTTTTTTTTCATTTATTTCTTTTTAAAGTCTATCCTTGGTGTTTAGTAGTAGTGCGGAGGACTGATATCCTCTGTGGGAAGTGAGAGGATACAAGGTATGAATTTGGTTTAGTGTCTTTTAAGGCACACTGTATATCCCTGGAGTCTAGTAGCTCCCAGAACATTTTTTTAAGTATGTGTCTTGATCATCCCTGATATCTAGTGTTTCTCCCCACTTGTTATCCGTAGTCTTTTTATGGGCAGCTCAAGCACTTATTTAAGAGTTAACCCTACTGTCTAGTGGTTCCCACTACCCCCTGTCCCTGTTCTGTTTATGGTTCACTTCAGAACTGTTTAAAGAGTTATCTCTGGTAACTAGTGGTTCTCTCCACCCAATGGTGAATACTCTGCTCATTAGTCTAGGGGTATGTGGAAGTATGACATCCACCCCAAATCTCACAGATAGACAGACAAACATGCACTCGTGCATGCATGCGCACAGACACACACACACACACACACACACACACACACACACACACACAGACACACACACACACACACACACACACACACACACACACACACACACACACACACACAGACACACACACACACACACACACACACACACACACACACACACACACACACACACACACGCACACACACACGCACACACACATGCACACACACCCACACACACACACACACACACATGCACACACACACACACACACACACACACACACACACACACACACACACACACACACACACACACACACACACACTTGCCTTACTTACCTCCTAACTCCTCTAGCACTATCTCCCAGGCAGACACACAGTCATACATAAGTCCCTCACATACACTAACACACACACCGCCTAACACTACCTTATTACTAAACTTCCCAGCATGCCACAGTGGATGAACATGTCCACTACCACAAGGTTGCCTTGTGGTAACCTTTATGAATTCTTCCCGGTATCTTCTTGGGGACTCGCCCATCTGTTGGTTAGATCCCATTTTGTTGCAGGACAGTGAATATCTTCGTTGTTTCCCAAAAAAACATACACCTACTTACATGCACACTGTTTTCTTTGAAAGCATTAAGTTCTTCAACTCTGCTGTAAATCTGAACTGCAGGTATAAATCTGAAATTTCTGGACTTTATTCTTGACCTAAAAACCACCACCAACAACAACAACAAGCTTGCACTGGTAGCACAAAAGGATACTGACTACACCCCAAGCTACCTGAGTCAGAATAACAGCTTGGTAGCATAAAAGTGCAGGCAAGAAAGGATGGCTTGACCATCCAGGGGGAGGTGGAGTCGTGGGCCGTCGGACAGTTGCATGATGTAGGGATGTAGTAGTCCTTGTGATGAAATAAGCGCCTACATCACGACCAGAGGTTAGGTTAATAAATAATCTCATGCCCAGGATCCTGACAAGAGCACAAAATATCTGTATGGCTGCTTGGATGATGGTCTCCTCTGGACAGCTGTCACCCCATTAGCTGATATTCAGTGCTGGAGAATAAATGGGCTCTAGTTTAATAGGAGCATGATGTGATGGTCATCAGACATGTGGGAAAAGATACATTAAAAAGAAGAATCTGCAACAAAAAGTTTACTCCGCCAAAAAAATCTGTCTCCTGATGTTAATAATGATAAATGCCTAGGTTGGCTCCAAGTCTTGTTGGACAATAAGCATCATATTCAGCTGAAGGCAAGATGAATGGAAAGTTGCTAAAACATGTGAAGAAGTAGAATATTTTTATTCAAAACTACTAACATATGAAAATATGAACAACCCCAAAACAATAGTTTATATCTTTTTAGAGACCTATTGATCAGATTAAAAAGGTTTGCCTCTAGTTACTTGTAGGGCATATTCTACACTGGCAGCAGGATTGATAAGCAGATAAAGCTTTCCCAGGTTGCCTGCCTTTCCACCTTTCACATAATGCACTTGTGTTTCACCTCTCCAGCTCATTCCTGCTATGAAAACATTCTAGCACAAAAGGAGCAGTCTGGGGCTACCTCAATGAATTTTTTTTCAGATTTATTTGATCTCAGTGGGTTGTCATTAGTCATTTTCTTGTTTCTGTTTTCATCTACCCCTTAGCATATAAGAATTATTTCCCTTTTACATTTACATTTAAAGAGATTTTCCCTATTATTTCACGACATTTGCTTCAAACTGTGCTTGTGGCAGGCAAATCCCATCCATCAAACAGACATAGATGGTTTACATTGTTTAGGATCACAACATAACACTTTTGGTTGCTCTGTGTGTGTCATTTTCAATGATGCAGCCAAAGCTGTTTCAGAAATGGAAACCAGGCCTTTCTGTTCTCAAAACTTTTTCCCTACAGCCCAAATATATTTGTTGAATGATGAGTCTTAGTGCTATTACAATAGTCTTCTGTTATGCAACATTCATATGTGGCTAAGGCTCAAAGTTCTTGCTGGTACTGGTCACCTAAGTTACCAATTACAGCAGAAATCAAGCAAAGTTTGCCCACCATGGAGAGGTTTAAAACTATTTAATACTAAAAATCAGCAAGTATAAGAAAAATAAAAATACAGTGAAATGTGAAGTCGTCTTAAAGTAACTGGATAAGTACTTTCATCAGAAATACCTTCATCAGATCCTGTTGTACTAAACTTTGCTCATCAAATTTAAACAGAGGGTTAGCCATTCAGAGTCTACTTCCTTAGCCTCTGCCCTTTCAATAAAGCTTTTAAAGGGAAGATTTTTGTTTCTGTTAAGTTTTAGATTGGCAAGCTGCCTTTAACTGTCTGTGGTGTATTTTTGCCTGGATAAGTTACTAATTAGGGAGCTGGCAAAGGAGGCTTCTCTTTCTGTTAAGTTCTTCTCCATTATTGTTGCAGAGTCCTCAGCTGGGGACTTCTCTGGATTCAGGCACCTTTTCTGTTGCCTCCTCTCCCATCATATTTTCCTCCACCAATTTGCCAGTTAACATCTTTGGCTAGTTCCTTTCCTTTCCCCCCATTGAATGAAACTTCTCAGGGGCTGCTATCTAAGGGTACAAAGCCAGGGCTTCCTCCAGAATTGCCAGTTCTGTTCCCATACTTTGTGTCAGAAGACTACTGTTTTCTTCCACGCAGTTGGTTTTCACTTTTCTCCTGCACAGGTGGACCATGTACCTGTTTTTCGTGGTACCTAAGCAGACATCTGTTTCACAAGTGCCTGTTTGCTGAGTCAGTTTACCTACCCACCCAACATCAGTAGAACAGGCATATACTTGACCACTGCTACCTTGTCCAGCATCGGCCTTCTCACTGTCATCATTTAGAGAAGCATCAGTCAGGTCAGTGTCAGTGTACCAGACATCAGGTGTTCTGACATTAGTATTACCATATGGCCTCACTGATTTTACATGCAGTAGCTTTCAGGCCACTTGGGGATTCCTTCTTAATTCTACAGTTCACATCATAGTCTTAGCTACTCATCAAGTGTGATGTGCACAGTTCCCATCCTTCTTCCTCCAGCAGAACCTTTTTCTGTGAGGTTCTCCCTCTGTGTACTGCAGTTTAGATTTCTAAGCAGAGTGGAATGCTCTAATACTTCCCCAAATGCTCAGAAAGTTAATCTACAGTAGACATCAGTTAGAACCTTTTGCTGCATACTTCCTTGGAAGAGTTAGATGATGAAAAATTTGCTTAAGCTCCTCCTTCACCTAAGATACCCTCAGATTTGGAGAGCTAATATAGTTGCTGCGAAGAAGATTATACTGGTCCAGAGAACCTGTGTTATTACTTCAATAAAAGACTACAGGCAGCATGACACTTCTCTGCTATCAACAACTGTATTATATATTAATATGTGCATAGTAACGACTGTCTGACATGTAAATATACCTGCATAAATTGGACTTTGCATGTATGACTTTGTATTTCTTCTTGCACATTTCTGTTTACATAATTTTATTTGGTGTTCTTACAATGTTTTAATCATGTGTTGCTTGCAGCCCAGCAAAGCCTGCAGTAAGTCATTTTTGATATCAGTATTTTACCCCAGAAAACAAAATAAACATAAATTAATTAAATAAAATAAAAATCCAATAAGACCATTTTTGCTGTTGCACTTAAGAGGGCTCCTACTGCTGAGAACCCAATGTTCCACCCCAGATAAGGAATCATGGCCTGTGGATGGATTTGGGAAGCAGGTGAGGTGTTTGTATCTTCTTAGTCTTACTCTGAGAAGTTGAATTTTTAGTGAGGCGATTCAGAGGAAACATTGTGTTGCAGGCTTCTACTTCTTCTAGCCCTAATAACATTGTGGACCATAAAAGGACCAACAAGAGTTGCAGGATTTTACATTGCTGTATGACATCATGCCTAGGAAGGCTTTAACAAAACTGCTGAGAGCTCCAAAGAGATCTTATTTTTAGATACTCCATTTAAGTAATTACTAATGTTTTAAACAGAAGGCCATGATTGTATTTTAGAGGTATGAAGTAGACAGGGCAAAGCTTTAATGTGCTGGGAGTAACCTGATATCTCAACAGTGTTCCATTGCTAAGATGTGCAGGAGCAAGTGTTTGATCTAGTTCCACAGCCGCCACAATAGGAGATGGCTGAGAAATATCAGAGGCTAAGGCATTATGCATGTCGGCATGCTACTACACATGCACTGAGAATTAATCTCAGCGGTTGCAAAACTTAAAAAAAAAAAGCAAAGAAAGCATCCAAAACTATTGCACAGAAAAGGGTATGTCAGCATTCTGCTTAGTCTACCAAACCGTGTTGACTATACAGATGTAGACCAAAGTTTCAACCTTTAATTTCCTCGTATTCAGCTCTCCCATTTATGTACACATAGACAGACACACATTTCAATATATATGTATGTATACTTACGTGCACATATTGACTCCATGATCGTACAACAGTGGGAAAAGCAGAAACTCCCCAAAATATCACAAACCCATTTTGCACAAACAGTGATCCTACTGTGCCTATAAGTCAATGATACGCCTACAGGCAAAAGTAAATTCAACCATTTGTGTTCTGGAAGTTAGGATCAAAACAACTGGCAATTGATTACCCCCTAGAGAAGCCTTCCAGATTAATTTTCATACCCAAAATGACAAAGGACTGCAGTCCAGCTCGGGAACACTGTGGCGAAAATATGTGGATCACTAAAGAGTCCTTTCATGTGTTCTTGGCAGACTCTGTTGCATGCTTATTCCGACAACATGGCTGTAGTCTGGCATATTCTGGCAGTTTTTCTTGCTGTGAGCAGCTAACAAGCTTCATCTTGTATCCCAGGTATTGATTCCATCAGCCTGCATTCCATACTGCGTGACTTTAGCCAGATTATGCCCCCATGTTGCTCCAGATTATATTTAGTGAATTTATCTAGTTAGCAGGTGTATGCCTAGTGCATTTATTCAATTATCAAATGAATACAAATAAACAAAGAAATGTAAAAAACAATAAAGTAAAAAAAAAAATCTCAACAAATAAGGAGGTATCCACTCTTATTAGCCAAAGTGCCAAAAGGACATGAGTGTGTGGCAGTGGGTCTTACAAGCAAGGCAGCTCCAATTAATGATTTACATCCCATGGGACGTCAACTTCCATGGGAAAATGCTGAGATGTTGTTTTCTAATGCCCCATTAGTGACCCTTAGTGCAGCTGTTGTCAGATAGATTTTCAGCAGGTGAGACAAACCAATGTGTAATGTATTTGTATCTCCATCCAACACCAAATGCCTAAACCACTTCTTTCTGATCCCTTCTCTTTTTGGTCAGTCAAGGGATAGCATAGCCCACCCATGGCCAGATGGTCTTCCTTACGTATTTTGTCCTATTTCTTATGATGAGGAAATTTTATTTGTTTTTTTTTTATTTATCAACTGGATAGGTGTGCTGGCCTTAGGACTGTTTCTGCCATGATCTTAGTCAGTGGGCACTGCATATAAAATAAATATGTTCGTAATAATATATATGGTGATGTGTAACCTCATATATATGACATGATATATTTAAAAGTGCAGAAAATGTATTACA